>NW_021137570.1:13516-211450 GCF_004193835.3 Ostrinia furnacalis | reverse complement strand
CACTTTTCGATAGGGTAAGTCCTTTACGCGGTATAACCGGAAAACCGAAAAAACGCCCCTTTCGGGGGCCCCCACCACTTAAGCACAACTCCGTCGAAGTCGAAAACTTAGGAGAGTCTTAATGGGCAACCAATGAAGCCATTAAAGCAAAAAAATCTTTTGTAGGAATTATTTCCGATTTAATCAATTTTTGTGTTTAATTCTACTGGCCTATAACTTTTTAATCCTTTTTTCCTCTAGCTACATTGAGTTTAAAAGTGAAGTAGGTACAGTCAGTGTCAAATAGTTCGTGACACCCAAAGTAGCCAAAAAGTTCGCAACACGTTTTTGTTACAATTGGAATAAGGTTGTGTTCTCAACTTTCTTGTCACTTTGGGAATCACGATATATACAGGGTGTTAGGTAAATGGGTATATGAGCCGACACTAGCCCATGTTAACATGGTCATATAAATGGTATGGTGAAGTCAGAAAATTGATATCTTCATTTTAATTATTTAATTTTTCATACAAATCGGATTTTATAAAAATTTGTTTGTATGAAAATTAAAAAAAAATAAAATTCTGATATCAAATTAATTCTGACTTCACCATACCATTTATATGACCATGTTAACATGGGCTAGTGTCGGCTCATAGACCCATTTACCTAACACCCTGTATATTTATTAATAACTAGCTGACCCGGCGAACTTTGTTCCGCCTTATTGGCAATAAATAAGCAGACTTTTTTTTAATTTCGAACGGGATCAAAAGTATCCTATGTCCTTCTCCTGGGTCTAAACTACCCCCCTGACAATTTTCAGCTAAATCGGTTCAGCCATTCTTGAGTTATAAGCGAAGTAACTAACACGACTTTCTTTTATATATATAGATAGATTTTCTGTAAAAAGTCCTTAGATAAGAAACTAGGCAAATCTTACTAAAAAGTAGGTAAACCAGTTTGAGTCTAATTGGCTAGTAACTAATATGAAGCATGTTTTTGGCCATTTACTAAAACGTGCTACATTTTGTGTGTGTGACTGGAGAGTAGGTACCAAAAGAATCTAGTAGGTATTTGACTTTGACAAAATGTATAGCATTCGGTGCTTTTCTTTGCTACATAATTTTTTTCTTTCTTTTAGAATTTCTCTCAATATTAAAACACTCAATGATTAATGAAAACACCCTCTACAATTTAATAATAGCTGTATCATTAATTGCTTCAAAACATTATTGTAACGCACCAACTTGTGGAGACCTAAATAAATATTAGAACTAGCGACCATTTTCCTCTCTGAAATAATTCACTCACTAAATGCCTAAAGAAAACGTTTCTGTAATAGGTCTTCTACGAAACAAAGCAGTATTTATTTATTTTGTATCGTGAAACCTTACAAAAAGGCTTCAAAGGCGCCTAACAACTTCCCTTGAGCTACATTCAGAAGCTCGAGTTGGCATCATGATAATGTCGAGCTTTATGTGAAAGCTTAAAGAATTGAGTAAAATGCTAAAAATAGATTTGTTAATTTATTTTGTACGCTCTTACAGGTAATTAGTATTTTTAAATTCTTCAAAATCGTAAAAAGTTTTAATTATAAAATTCTGAAAATATTTTAGACTATTTTTAATATTTTAGTGAGAATTTTCTGAAAATTAAGTCTTAAATAATTAATTTCTTTTACGATTTCAGGAATTTTATTAATAACTTATTTAAAAATTTCGTTTGACTCAAATTCGTAGTAGCACTTATTAATATTACAATTTGTACTGATAGGTCAATATTTTATGTTCAAAAGCAAATGAAGCTAAACGACGTGACATCTTATGTTCTATCGGCAACGGTGTTAACTACCCAAATTGCCAGTCATGTCGTCTCGTTCTATCGCAAAGAATCACCATTTGATGACAGCGAGAGCAAAAATGGAAATGGATAGTTAACACTAATACGAGTAACACTGCGGCCGTGTGTACTTAGTGGCAAAAGAAGCTTTTTTGCAACATTGATATGACATTGACTGTACCTATCTTATAAAATACAATATATTCATACCTTTTGTGACAATGGGCATTATTCTATCACTCGTCCCACAAAATACATATTACTGTGAAACAACCCTCTCCTCTCGCATCATTATCAAACCCTAATCAGTCCACAGATCGATAATTAATCCGCTGCGGTGTCATTTCCTCGGAAAAAAGACGGCAGCACGTCAAGCTAACACTGTGAGGTCTTAATCAGTTGTAATAAGATTGATTTTGCACCAAAAATGTATAAGTCTAACATGCATTTGTTACTGGACAATTCGAGGAATACCGAATTCGTCATTATGCGGTACCTCTCAAAGGTTGGAATGGTATCAATTCTGTTCTTAATTGCTTTCGCCCGATTAATTTGGGCCCTCGTTGTAACGGACTGCGGATATTGTCATTTGCGTGATCACTTTTAAGGTTCCCTGGTGGAAGAAAAAATCGTTTGGTACTTGCGCTTATGGAGAGATTTCAGTTGTTATCGTAAGCAATCATGACAAATCAAAGTAGTGGTAATCATCTATCTCAGAGTTTCTGGGTTCGATTCCCAGTGGAGAAAAATGTTACACAAGTAGGTAACCAAACCGAGAATTTTACCAAACCGAGAATTTTACCAAACCGGGAATTTTACCAAACCGAGAATTTTACCAAACCGAGAAAGTAGTCCGTTTGGCTAGCTACCACCACCTTGCCTTCCAAGTTTTTCTCTCTGTCAATAATACCTCTTTGCAGTCAAATATACCTACTGTTCTGCATAAAAAAAGAAACTGCAATTAAGTTGTTTTAACTACGACTTACAAAAAAGCCTTTATGACTACATTCAGATCCCAAAGTCTTCAGCGTCGTGGCCAAAATTTGACAACACAACCTTATTCCAATTGTAACAAAGACGTGTTGCGAACTTTTTGACTACTTTGGATGTCACGAAATGTTTGACGCTGACTGTACAATAAAATGCCTACTTTTACGCTGTGTAAAGTATTATTTTTTAAGTGACAGGAGGCAAACGAGCAGACGGATCACATGGTAAGTGATTACCGTTGCCTATAGACATAGACAATATGACAATGAGGATCATTTCGATTTTTAGCTGTGAATGCAGATTTATAGGGCTAAGAAATCCTTAATAAACAGTCCAAAAATGTTTGTTCTACGACAAAAATTGACGAAGTTATGGCCAAATTACTAAAAAAGTTCACTGACCGCCCGGCGCGGGGACGATGGCGTCATTATATCCGATCCGAACGCTGCCGGCGTACTGCGTGGATAGAAAATATTTTTTTCTAGCCAAACTATCAGTTTTAGAGAAAAACTTGTAATGACATTTATTCATCAGAATAAAGTAAGCTATCGATAGATAATTTTTAAAAATAGAAATTGTGAAAAATAACGCAAAAAATCCATACGCTCATACGATTCAATGGAACGCAGAGACGCGATTGGGGTCTCCGCGGTGGTATATTTGGCGATTTATTCAAATAAAGTGTTCATAAGTGTTGTTAGAGTCATATCTTCTTCCAAGTAAAATATAAAAATGTATAAGTATTAATTTATTTACTTCTAACAATAAGGTATAGCTGAGGCAGATACACTCTGCCTAGGCTACAAGACATTGCTATGAAGATCATTTCGATGTACACGTAATACCTACCTGTTATTTAGTTTTTCTGAGTTAAACCTACGTACCTACCTATCTATTCGCCGTTCCCATGGGCGGGCCAGCTGCTGCAGGAAAGGACAGCTGCTCCCTCCTGGAAATCTATTTAATCTTAGCCTAGAAGCTGGGTATGACTCCCCCGCCCCTCTCTGGGTATGACTTGCCTCTCCCCCCCTCCCACCAAGGCCAGAAGCTGGGTAAGGCTTGCCCCTCCCCCCAGGTATTATTATGTTCAATACAAACAATCATTAAGTTACACTCACCCCAACCGCGTCTCCGCATTGCATCGAATCCTATGAAAATGTGGTTTTTGGACATAGCGATGCTTATTTTTCACAATTTTTACAATTTTTATTTTTAAAAATTACTGGTCGATAGGTTACTTTATTTTGATGAATAAATGTTATTAAAAGTTTTTTTCTAAAACTGATAGCTTAGCTGGAAAAAAATATTTTCCATCCCAATAGTACGCCGGCTGCGCTCGATTCGGATATAGTGACGTCACGCGGCCCTGCGTACGTTGACTTTTAGCGGCAAAAACGGCCTATGTTTATTACTTAATATCTTCGTAAGTAATGGTCCGATTTGGATAATTCAAAAAGATATATCTTTCTTATGTCTTAAAGATTAACGTAGATACTAGTTTTATTGCATTTTCTACAACAGTACTGATCCTCATTGAACTCATGTCGCAAATATTTTTCACACTTGACCGGTTTTCGGGTAATCTTCTACCTGTGCCACGGTGTCTGTGTCGAAAGAAACACTTAGGGTAGATTAAAATTGCCTCCTGCTCGGCTTTTATTGTTTATTGTAATTTGTTTGATATCTTTATCCGTTACTTGCGGCCGCCCGCGACTTCGTACGCGTGGATCCCGTTTTACCCCATTAGGGGTGGAGTTTCGTAAAATACTTTCTTAGCGGATGCCTACGTCATAACATCTACCTGCATGCCAAATTTCAGCCCGATCCGCCCAGTGGTTTGGGCTGTGCGTTGATAGATCTCTATGTCAGTCAGTCAGTCAGTCGGTCAGTCAGTCAGTTTGAGTTTTATATTATCCGTTATTGAAGTGCGCATTGTCAAACTGAGGAGATTATCTGATGGAGCTTTATAGGTCATGGTTAAAATATTTTTGCCTATGTTAACGCTGGTACATAGGTACATAATAGTAATTATCCAGGTAAACCTTACAAAATTACAATGCCTACTCCACTGCTTTCCACTGTGAAGAAATTGTCCCGAGTATTTGATACGAAAATTGAATCGACGTACATGAATATTGTATTACGTATATTGAGCAAGAGGGAAAAATCGGGTATCGTTTCTTATTGGACTCAGATTGCCGCTATTTTTGTTGAATTGAATTTACCCCCCTTTTAAGCATGCATGTATTCCGGGCTGTATTGAACTGAAAAGAAATCTAATGTTGACAAAGGGGTTGGGAATCAACACGAGTGAAATAATGCTTAGGGGAGACCGAGGAGTGTTGTGACATTGTCGATTTTTGGAAACCTATTAACTGTCAGCGAGCTCGCAATACCGCGTATATGTTAGCTCGAGACTTGAACTAAAAATCACGCACTGTTACGGGCTCGCTACTAGTTTTTTAGTTCCAAAAAATCGACAATGTCACAACTGTCCTCCGTTACAACTCTCCTCGGTCTCCCTTACGTGACTGAGAATATATTTGAAGATGGCATTTTGCTGGTCAACTTTATGATAAACAGTCGTGATTTAAGACGTGCATTTGTCAATACTAGGTGTCTTGGCGCCGACTTCAAACCTTATGTTGAATTGTGGATGTTTGTGACCTAAAATGACATGTAAGTAATGTTAGGACTAATATGAATGTAATGCTCGGTTTCACTATCAATCCTTAATTTTTACAGGCATTTTGTTTTCATAGGGTTCACTTAAAAATTAGGGATTGATGATGAAAACGAGCAAAATCAAACTTACCTACATATAATTTGGTGGTTTTTTTTATGCATAACAAGGCAGATATTTGACCACAATCGCACCTGATGTTAAGTGGGATGGAGTCTAGGATGGTATATATTTTATCTGCCCTGTAAGTGCCTATGGTAAATGAATTGAAGTTTCAATCCTTTGTCAGATTATATTAGAGTTTGAATTTATGTTTTAGATTATCCATGTTCTTTCCGCCTTTCTTGAGAAGAAAACCGAATATGCAGCCCATCCTTTTAATAAAAACCGAAGGTGTTATCTTCAGAAGCAGTTAAATTATATTTACGACTCGCCTCGCCTTTGTATCTGAAGGATTTCTACCATTTACTGCCAATACATTTTGATAAATGTTCCACCTTGAATGAGAGAAGATTAACACATACATTACAAATAAATAATGTATAGTTATAACGCTGATGTAAAACTGAAGGCATTAAGTGCAGTTTGGGAAAAGCGGACTATAATTTGCTAAGGCTGAGTTGCACCACCTAACTTTAACAGTAACTATAACGATAACCGGTGTTTTTTGTATGGAGTTTGACAGATTTTTGTATAGCACTGGTCCCGAAGCACTGAAAGGTTAATACTGGCATCCGCAGAATACCAGTGGTCGTGACGCGCTCTCTGCCGTCACGGCGTATACTGAGCTGATGCCATTTTTAGTTATTATCTTGCTGTGTACCTACTTGCATCGAATAAATATTTTTCTTTTTTTCTTTCTTTCTAAAAGTGATTTTAAAGGCCTACCTACTAGCAAAAATAAAATGAGATTTATGATTTTTTTTACACAAAATCAAAAGTTTTAGGGCCTACTGTGCCTTCTTATTGTGTACTCTGGTAAATATTTTACGTTGTTTTTACCATCGTTGTTACGCGTACCTTTTTATCTTCCTCAAGGGGCTCACAAAAATGCTGAAGGAGTGAAAAGATTATATCAACTGCCCGAATCAGGGATGGCTGTTGAGGTTGAGTGTTACCAGCTTGATGTGATAAGATCTGCAGTAGCAGTTCGCCCTTATTCTGCCTTTGTTTATACTGTGACCCATTGCCCTACTTTGGGTTGAATATTGCTAAACTTAGCTTAGTTATTTGGGCTATCATGGTGACATAGTAATTTGTTTACGTGTCTATTAATCACTGTATAGGTCGAACGACTGTAACGTGATATTATTATCAATGATCAGCACGTTAATACTAAAAAAATATGTAACATAAACGTTAATCATAGCTAACGCTGTCAGTATTATGTTTTCATTTTTATTTCAACATCATCATTTGTTATTCTGAATTTTTCATCTCCTTTATTTAACAACGGAAATTAAACCCGTTGTCATCATATTTTAGATTACATAAAAAATTCGAGTTTGAATTAAACCTGGCTTAAATCAAAAAGGAGATAATAATCCCTACTAATATTAGAAATCCGAAAGTAACTCTGTCTGTTTGTCATGCTTTCACGCCTAAACCACTGAACCGATTTTGATGAAGTTTGGCACAGAAACAGGGACGCGCGAGATAAAGCTTATTTGTTACAGACAACATTTCATGCGGGCGAAGCCGCAGGCAAAAGCTAGTAAAACAATGATAGTTAAAAAAGGAAACTATAGGCTCTAACCTATTTTTTTCTTGAAAATCGCATCTATATATATTAATTAATTAAGGTCCCACAGGGCTCCATTTGTGTTGTCAACCGTAGGTGTACAAGATTATTTAATTAAAGGAGAGAAATCTAATTTACTAAACTGTAGTTACATTAATTTATCGACAATCATGTGACATTTTATCGAATGTTCTTTTATCACATCGAATCCATCGGCTCTCGGTCAGAACTTCGCGATTTGTCAACGTCTCGTCGGGATTCCCTTGTAGGGTAGATTGATTTTCTCCCTTCGCAACACCCAAAGGGAGAATTTTTCGTGATTTGTTGAGTAGGGTTACAGATAGGTGTTTGCTTCTAAAATCATTAATCGTAGTGGGTTTCTTTTATTGCCGTTAGATTTTTAGTGTCTCTCTCTATGCATTTACTTTTGCATTTAGATACAATAACTAACTTTAATTAGGCTGGGTTGCACCATCTTACTTTCACTTTGACAAACGTTAATAATCTGTCAAACTCGAAACTTTGACAATTAACCGGTGTGTTTTGTATGGAAATTAACAGATTTTGACGTTTGTTAAAGTTAAAGTTCGTTCGTTCGTTTCAGCCAAATGACGTCCACTGCTGGACAAAGGCCTCCCCCAAGGTTTTCCACAATGAACGGTCCTGCGGTAAAGTTAAAGTAAGATGGTGCAACCCAGCCTAAGCGTATGAATGTCATTCCAATAGATACCAAGTGCTTTGAATTTGTTGGCGTTTCAATAGTTATAAAAACGAGAAACATTAAGGCTGAGTTGCACCACCTCATTTTAACTTTGACTGTAACCATAACTGGTGTTTTTTGTATGGAATTTGATAGACTTTTGACGCTTGCTAAAGTCAAATTAAGATGGGGCAACCCAGCCTAAGTATATGAATGTCATTCCAAAAGATACCAAGGTACCTACTTATACAAATAAGTGCTTTGAATTTGTTGGAGTTTCAATAGTTATAAAAATGAGAAACTTTAAGGCTGAGTTGCACCACCTCATTTTAACTTTTACTATAACCATAGCTGGTGTTTTCTTATGGAGTTTGACAGACTTTTGACGTTTGCTTAAGTTAAAGTTGATGGTGCACCCCAGCCTAAGACTATCTTTATCATAACTTTTAAGAATGTTCTCACTAACGGAGTTTTTATCTCCAGAGAATGAGATTATTCAAATATTCCGTAAAACTACTTTATAAGTTAACATTGCACCCTGTTCTTTTGCATGAGTTAGACAAGCTCTAACAAGTCGCAACACTCCACTGGCGCCGTCACCCAAGGAAAAAGATGGAAACTTATAATAAACGCACAAATTCATGTTATATTTTGTTGGATAACAAGTTGCAAGGGGTGACTGTATAAAAGAGATCTTGAGGAATCATGTTATATTGAACTTTCTCGTACTTTTTTACTTCACATTCAATTGTTATTTGTGGTCTTCCATTGAACTAATCTATACTTCTATACTTTTATAATATTAATAAATGCGAAAGTAACTCTGTCTGTCTGTCTGTCTTGCTTTCACGCCTAAACCACTGAACCGATTTTGATTAAATTTGGCATAGAGATAGTTTGAGTCCCGGGAATGGACATAGCCTAGGATAGTTTTTATCCCAGCTTTTGAAACAGGGACGCGCGCGATAAAGGTTTTCTGTGACAGACAAAATTCCACGCGGGCGGAAAGCTAGTACTAAATACATCTAGAACATGATTTTCACTTAAAATTAACTGCTTCATAGCGTAGGTACTCGTATTCGCGACTTTTTGTTAGTCGGGCGCCTGCTCTAACCACTGAGCTTTAGAGGAAATTGGTTACCATAAGCTTTTCAAGTAGTTTTATTAAAATCACTTATGATATACAGTCGACACACAGAAAACCCTGTAACATCGTTCGTTCGTACGTTTCAGCTGAAAGACGTCCACTGCTGGACAAAGGCCTCCCCCAAGGATTTCCACAAAGACCGGCCCTGCGCCGCTCGCATCCAGGCGCCTCCCGCGACCTTCACTAGATCGTCGGTCCACCGATCGGTAGTAGAAAGCCTGCCCACGCTACGTCTTCTGGCTCGTGGTCGCCACTCAAGAACTTTGTGAAGCTATGTGCCCTGCCCACTGCCACTTGATTTTAGTGATTCTGCGGGTTATGTCAGTCACTCTGGTTCTCCTACGGATCTCCTCATTTCTGATTCGATCCCGCAGGGAAACTCTGAGAGTAGCGCGCTCCATCGCCCTTTGGGTACATACATAGATTTACTATTTTGCCCCCTGTAACATACATACATATTACTATTTTGCATCAGGAATGTATAGTATGATGTGGTGACGACTATACCATAGACATCACTTACGTCACTTACGTACTCAATGGCTCTAGTACGTATTACGATCTCATTAATATTCAATACTTAGTAAGTGAGCCGTGCCAATGGCTGAGACCTATTCAGGGCGGCTGAATGACCTTTGTTTAGGGTTGGCACTTATGGTTTATTTGATGGATAAAACTTTAATTGCTTAGAAAAAAACAGGTGCGTGGCACTTCAAACGATATTCTACCAGATAATGTCCAATTTTCTTCAGTTGATTTTGAAACGTATATTTAAGTAAAACAACACGATATTCAAAATCCTGATGCTGCTTTCAATAGTATTTAAAAAAATCTTGAAGGGTTTTTAGTTGGTAATACTTTTAGCTGATTTTCAAATTTAAATATTGCTATATTGCTAATTTAAAAATAGCTCAATAAAAAAAATACTAAAAAATGGGTAACACTAAAAATGAAAATTAACACTACCATATACCTACACACCAAAAATCGTAATTTTGCATGCAAAATGTAGTTACTATACTTACTGTTTATTTATCATAGTTCTAGTACAAACAGTAGGTAGGTAGTAAAGCTCCGTGTATCCATAGATGTAATCCGAGCGCCTGTAATAACATCGATGCGGTCGGATTAGTACATTTATCTGATCGGGTTTATTTATAGCATTTGAATCTAAATCTAACGCTCCTAAAGTCTGACATCAGGGCTGAGACAACAAGAAAACTCCAGATGGTACTTACCTACGAAATTATGGTACCTTTTTCCGTGATTAGTCTGAAAAATTCTGTTTTCACGAGAATTGAGAATTCGTAGAACTACGTAATTGGCTGTGTTGTGTCATTTGATGCTGATGAGGCTAGAATTGATATTCTACTAGGATTTTTAACAGCCACAGCTTAAGATAATTTTACACTTTATTAGTAATGGCAGTTAGTTGATAGTATTTTTGGCAATATGTTTTGTAACTTTAATATTTTGTGTAGTCAAGCTTCGTAATAGGTGCATAGACATTCAATGATAGATTGTAAATATCTGTACCGTTAACAACAATAATAAATTGTAAAAATAAAATATACTTAATTCATGGTGTTTAATCCTTTTTCCCCGTCATACTACTGAGGTAGGACGAGGGGAAAAATTTACCTGTGTTACAACTGATAGTAATTTTGATACCGGTAAAAAGGTACTCAAAATTGTACAGTGGAACCATTTGTGTGCTGCTCCGATTCGCACTTGACGAGATTCTATATTAAGTATCTTAAAAACATTAAATGGTTGCCAACCCTAGGTACTCAGAAGCAATCTCAGGTCTATTAAATTATAGCCTGGGTCCATTACAGTACACCCAGACTATTTGTGCCTACTCTGCTGATAATGCGGGTTCGATTACTCTGTACCTAGTTGACTATGGATACTAGTAACATGTACTATTTTTACCTATGGAGTTTGCCTGAAATGATAGTCGCAAATTATTTTATGTCAGAAAAAGCATGATTGGTATCTTACTATTTTTATGTGTCCGCGACTTCCACGCGTGAAAATATTTTTTCTCGTTTTCGCAAAATTTTTCATTGATGCTCCGCTCCTGTTGGTCGAAACGTGATGATACACTAACCTTCCTCGATAAATGGCTATCCAATTAAAAAAAGATTGTTTTAAATTGGACTAGTGTAGTTTTCTTTCGCTTGAGAGTTTGACAGGATGAATTAATGTTTTTTTTACTTATTTCCACATAAGCCATTGAACCAACGAGACGTAGATGAAATGTTTTATAGACATATTTTGCCCAGGAAAAACAGGTCATGATAGTTTTTACCCCGGTTTTTGTCTTCTATCTCTTAAAAGAACTATTCATTAGATCCATTATGGATTTACTGAGAACACGCGCAAGATAATGACTTTCTGTGAAAAACAGAAATTCACGCAAGCGAAGCTGCGGGCAAAAGCTAGTAAAATATTTTATAATCTCACGGTTGTGTCACGACAGAATTTATCAAATTGATTTTTTTACAAACGAAGCGAAAGGTACGAGTAAAACAGAATTTCACCCAGAAATTGCTAAACTTTTTTCGGTACAGTCTGCCTTTTTATACAAATTGTAATGAACATTTTGTCTAATGAACCCTAATTTAACAGTTTACCGCTATTTGTGTCGTTTCCTATGATAATGCGGGCTGGATTTACTACTGAAGATAATGTAAGCCATATTTTAAGTCGCCTTGACACCATGTTTAATTTGGACTTAAAATTGCTTCACCTAGTCTGTGGAAAGCTTGCCTGTGTGACCTTGTTCTATTTTTTTATCGGTTTAATGTGAGACACTGTACTTTTTTCCCATCCTTTTGTAAAGGAATTTTATCTCAGTCATTTGATTTTGGTATTTTTTTGGTCAAAAGGAATCCTAGATTAAATTCGCAAAGAGCATAATCTGCTCTGCCACCGTTTTGAAAAGTTCTTTCACCATTAGAATCCTACAATATTTTTGCTGAATATAGGCGGTACGAAGTTCGCTGGGTCAGCTTCGCAGTAATATAAAACACACGTTCTACTCCATGTCAGCTGGGAGAAGTATTTTAGTTTATCGTTTACCTCAAGTTTTCGTACCGATTATTTTATCGGTAAAAGTTTTACCAGAATTTTACGACTGTTGTGATATCGCCTTTCCCAAGCTAAGTATTTTAGGGATATTACAAAAATGAAAGGAAAAGGTTTCAGTTTGATATATTATGTACAACCGACTTGAATGATTAATTAAAGTATTATGAGTAGTAATCCTTAGTTACCTTTAACGCTTAGGGCGCCTTCAATTGCAAACGCACGACCACGAAACGTCTAAATTGAAAGCGCCCTTAGGCTGGGTTGCACCGTCTTATTCTAACTTTAACAAATGTCTTGTCTGTCAAACTCCACTGTTACCGTTAAAGTTAGGTTAGGTTTAAGTCAAAGTTAGTTATTACTCAGCCTAAGTATGTAACAATAAAAAAGTGTGGGTATTCCTATTGTCCATTCAGTGAAGAATTCTTTGTAGTCCCTGAAAGAAGGCTGAAAGGAACTTTTTGCTGCAAATATTCTTTTATTACACCGTTACATAATCTAAGATCAAAGTCACATTAAAGTCAGATATTCTAGACTAAACAAGAATAGCTTGAGATTAGAGACGTAAGCAATTTTTATGTACTCTACGTCAATTTGACGATGCTATAAATAGTGATGCACTCATACTTAAAATCGATAGAAGAGTTTGAAGTAGTTACAGCATCGATAAGTATTCATATCGATATACTCGTAATATAAAGTGTACGTGAACTTGAAGAAAGATAGTTTATTTGTTCTGAGGTTCTGAAGTGGCGAGAAAATTGATTCTGGATGGTCCTCCACTGGGAATGAAACTTAGTTTTTCATGTTTCAATAAACAGAAATATTTGATATAGGTGATTCTATCTTACAGTTGATTGGTTTCATATAAAGGACTTCAATAGCTGTGATAGCGGTTTCAAACCCCGCGGGGAGTGGGGGCAAATAACGGGTACTTATACTGAGCATTACTGTGAGTAATATTTATTAATGGTGCTTCAAAGTTTCGATAATATGTTTTTTGTATTAGTTTCTTCATAACGAAATAAATACTTAGGTACGAACAATATACTAGTAATACTGCGTTATTATTACTGCTTCATACCCGAAGCTAATCTTTATGGCGACTTTATATCAAATGTAATACAGTACCTATTCTTACTTGCAATTAAAATTGCCGGTACTATCGATATTATCCGATATCGACTATCCATACATCACTATTAAAAAGCAACGCATCAAAATTCTCAAAATACACCGATCATCGCTTGTCTGAACATGGCGAGCGATCAGATCACAACAGCGTTATTTTGCCGCCTATTTTGAGGGATCGACGATTCATGTCTGGCGGCCATCCAGGAATTCCTGGAGTGATTTGATCGAAACAAATCGATTATATCTCATCTACTCATCGGTGAATAGGTGTAATAGTTTGCGAACACGTGAGAGAAACGGTATCGTTTCGGTTTAGGAAAATATTGAAGGTGTGTGAAGATGGATGTTTGTTACATTTTCGTTGTTACTCTTTCATCAAGATCTGTCAGCAGTTTTTGGTATAGCGTCTGTCTTTTGTAAAATGTAAGTGCTTAAAATGTAGCACAAGATTTGAATTAATTTAAAATGACCTGAATTATTGAATTAATCTAGACTTTTACAAATATGCTACTTCAACTTAGGGAAACTTCTAGAAGACTGAGTCAATTTTTTCAATAAAATAAATAAAACGGTTAAAACTTGTTAAACAATCTCGCTACCACAGTATTTGTATATTTATCTACTCGGGTAGCCCTTTAGACATTTAGTGCTCGTGCACTTACAACTAGACACTTCTAGCCGTTCTGTTCAATGGCTGATTTATCCATTTGACTGTGACTTGTATAAAATCGACAAATTCTTTGTGAATAAAAATTCAAAATTAGAATTTTCTGTATGTCCTCCATTCAGTATTGAAGTCCTTCACAATTTATTGTCAATGCTACGCTACAATTTACCCTTTTAAATCGAGCAGTTTGTACACTGAAAGGAACCTATGCTTTGTGAATAAATTCTTTAGAAAGGCTTCAATAGCGTGCTTGAATGTGTTTAGAATAGTAAAACGTAGGTAAAGTAGGGTTCAAAATGTGATTTATACCTCTTTTGACATTATACAGGAATGTATACAATTTAGAATCTAGAATCTATTTATTTTATCTTCATTTTATAGTCTTCGTGTACTAAATTTTTATCACTTAAGTATAACAACCACTATCTAAATTAACTAATTGACATTTAACTTCAAGCTAAGAGCACTTTCACTTAGTTAAGACAGCTTTTACTAAAGACTCACTGAAACAATTCTAGTTCCATTCATTTTGGTCGAGTAGATATGACCTTTGAACAATGGAAGAACGGGGTTTAACCCTAAAATAATTACCCATCATAATATTAACCTTCAAATCTTCAAGCCGACGCCACTGAGGCGGCTCAGGAAAATTGATTTTCCACTGTGTTTACACTCGTGTGAACATGTCAGTATTAATCAGGAACATCATTTTAGACATTTCATTGCGTAATAGAATGTATTATGGCTTGTTTTCTGAAATCACAGGCTTGTATGTTGATTTTAATCAACTTTTTTCGTCGTTTCCGAGTAATAAGGTAGCAGGAAGGCGGTGGACGCAGGCCGCTACCAACCGGGCAAAATGGAAAGCATTGGGGGAGGCCTATGTTCAGTAGTGGATGTCATATGGCTGAGATGATGATGATGAATGATGATGAGTAATAAGGAGTTATTTTAAGGACAGGACAAGATACAGCTAATTATTAAAAGGGTAGTGCATAAACCTTTTTTTCTCAAAAAGCTTATTAGCAATATGTATTGCTCAAATTACTAATAGTCCCAGTTTGCCCAAATTACCAATAGTCAGCATTTATTTATTTATTTATTTATTTAATAGGACAACCAACAAGACATACACTGGAAGACAATCAATATTTACAACGTATTTAACTAACGTATTTAAGCATTGCTATCCAGTGGAGCAATATGGCCAAACGCTTGGGCGCCATTACGCAAAAAACCGTTGCTCGTTCGCTGCTGGAAGAAGCCCAAGCATTTCCACAACAGTTGGTCATATCTTGCCCGCATCCCTACGAGAAAAGTTACAGTAAGTAACTTTCTTCATATCGTGATAAAGGGGAGGTCTACGTTTTCAAGTTCATGGTCGCCACTCGAGAACTTTTCTGCCTCAGTAACGATTCTACGGGTTATAACTTATAGGGGAGAGTTCGGTATATTGTACCGCCGGGTAAATTGTACCACCCTCATATTTCGTAAAGTATTTATTGAATGTCTGTAATTGCAACACTCAGCGATACACAACTAAAATCAATTAATATCGGCCATGTGGTTTTGGCCGTGACAACAAACACGTGTGTTTTATTTTGAAAAGTATTTTTTCATTGTTTTCAAGTAACTTTTGACAACACATGTTAAGTTTGTAATTTTGTTAAATTTAATCACAGGATGTTTCTAATATATTATTTAGAAGCGTAAATTAGTATAGATTACAATTATTCGAAACATTTTTCGGTATTTATAAGCTATATTTTTTACCGATTTTTTAAAAGCACTATCACCTAGTCGGCTAAATTGTACCACATCAAGTTGTATGGAACTTTACCAAAGGATTTTGATTTTTTTTTTAGTAAATCATATTTTGAAGTTATAATAGCGTAGTTATGTTTGACTAACAATAAATGAAAGCAAAAGACTGGCAAAGTAGATTAGGTACCAGTGTGCGTTACGATAATTGGAATTACAAAACTTGTAATCGTTTTCTAATTTGTTAAGAATGCATCGTATAATATTTTGCCATAGTTTTTTTATAGGCTTGAAATTTATTGAAATCCAATTTAGTAACCCTGTGGTACAAATTATCGAACCGGTTGGCTAAATTGGACCGAAGCTCGGAAGTCGTACTTTGTTGATTTGTGCTAAATATACAACAATCGTGTTAATTAATACTTATGAAATAGTAAGTTGAATAATGTATCTTTTATTATATACCATGGACATTAGCAAAAACAAAAGAAAACTATGTGTAAAATGGGATTGAAAAAATCTGGTACAAATTAGCGGACTCTCCCTTATTATGTAGCCTACTGCCTTACTTAGCGATTCTGAGGGTTATGTAGGCTACTTTAATATACCTGATACCTACCTGCGTAAAATTGAACAAAAATACTGAGGCTGAGTTGCACCATCTTACTTTAACTTTCTAAAAAATCTGTCAAATTCCATACAAAAAGCCGGTTACCGTCAAAGTTAAGGTCAAAGTTAGGTGGTGCAACTCAGTCTTAGGCTGAACTACCTAACTATAGCGTTATCCGGCGCTTATTCTATGGAGTTTGACAGATTAATGACGTTTGTTAAAGTTAAAGTAAGATGATGTAACCCAGCCCAAATAGAGTTTGCGATATTTTTTCGTAATAACAATTTTTCTTCTTTTATAATCATTGTTGGTAATCCGTCAAATTCATCTGTACACTGACATTAATATTTCAACCTTTCATCAACGGATCCATTGATTCCAATCTACCCACGCTGAATGGCAACAGCCTGAAAACTCCAGAATAATTCTTATATTTAAAAATACCAGTAATTTATCACTCGTTATTGCTTTGTCCATATGTATGGAATTTCTTTTTTCATACAAAGAGGCGCCAACCTTAATCTTGTGGACTATAAATCACTGGACTTATATGATCTTGTATGAGCGAAAATATATGAGACTGAAATAATTCGGTTTGTTTTATTTCTCTGGGGGATATTATTAATGAGTTTTTACTGTTTAACTATACGTATACAGGTAAGGTACCAGTTGAAAAAAACCTGTAACAATAAGAAACCTTGTTTGAGCTTCTTATGTAAAAAATATTCACAAAGAGTCGTGGGTCTATGTAATGAAAAATTTTATGTAATGGGAACCTTAACTCTCTTGCCATGTTTCATCTGTTGCGTGAAATAAACAAGAATATAAATGCTGGAATACCCACAACAACGGTATTTTTTGATATGACACGAGCTTTTGATTTTGTTTCCCACGACCTACTGCTTCTTAAATTGGAAAACATGGGAGTGCGGGGTTTGGCTCGAAGTTGGTTAGAATCTTACTTGCAGAATAGAAAGCAGGCAGTTTAAATCACTAGCTTAGATAAAAATAACATTGTAATAAATAATAGATAATAGAAACTGACATAAATGGTACAATTGACAAAATAATAACATGGCTAAATGATAACAATTTAACAGTAAATTTAAACAAAACTAATTTTATACAATTTGGGACAAATAGACAGACTAAACAAAAACTTAATATACATTATAATGATATAGACATTCAAGAAGCAGATAGTACTAAATTTTTGGGCGTTATCATAGATGATAACTGTGGCTGGAAGCAACAAATAGGAGCATTACGGGATAAATTAAACCGTTATGTATTTGTTCTGAGAAGACTGCGCTACACATCTACCTTGAATGCTTGTCTTGCAGCATATCATGGATATGTCGGCTCAATTCTGAGGTATGGACTTTTGGTTTGGGGAAATTCTACTGACATGAATTTATTATTTAAAGCGCAAAAAAAATGCGTAAGGGCAATTTGTGGTATGTCCCCTCGTCAATCCTGTGAGCCTGTCTTTAGAAAGCTACAAATATTGCCCCTACCTTGTCTGTACATCCTTGAGGTAGCTTTGTTTGTGAGAAATAATATTAATTTATTCAAAAAGCGAAAAGATGTTGTAAACTTCAATGTTAGAGATCCTAGTCATCTAGTATATGATAGCTTACCTAAACTTAAACATTATCTTGATCAGTGTGATGCCATGTGTGTTAAGATATACAATTGTATCCCGAACCATATCAAAAACCTACCAAATGCAAGATTCAAAAGGTCGCTTATAATATGGCTAAGTGACATGAATTTTTATAGGGTAAAGGACTTTCTTATTATGAGACATTGTAATAAGAAATTTTGACTTATTATTTTTGACATCATATTATTTTAATTGGAAATTGTATTATTAATCTTCATCATTAACATTATTATTAAATTGTAAATATTTGCATGCCATTTATAGTAAGGTAAAACATGAGCACAGTTATTATTATTATCTATCCACATATATATGTGGATAGATAATAATAATAACTGTATGTATATCACCATGTTTTAAGCAAATAAATTTATTTGATTTGATTTGATTTAGCCACCTGTGTTTTTAGTGACCTAACTACATCATACAACATTAACAGACAATTCACGAGGTAAATAATATTTTAGCCCCCTTTTCTTTTAGGAAACAAAATCTGGAACCCAGGGGCTTCTGGCTCGGGCTCCAAAACTGAAAAACTTTGCTAGTGGTCTATGAGACCAAAAAGTTTCGAGGAACTAGGCTCTGGGAATTGCTCACGACCGTACTGATACTTATTTTATAGCCATACCATTCATGACAATGTTCGCATTATCGTTTAAAATAGACTGAAAATTCTCTAGCGCTCTAGTAAATAGGTAGCTGCCAGTTTCAAATACCAAGGAAGCTTTACTTATTATTTTTATTCCAAGAGAATGAGAATTTAACGTCAAGATCATATTTAAACGGTTTTAACTGACATTTAAAACTCTGAAACTATGTAGGTGCTTGCTCTTTATCAAGTATTTTCTTAACATTTTGGATGTAGAAAAATAATTTTAGGTAAAATATTACTTTTAGGCTGGGTTGAACCATCAAAAGTCTGTCAAACTCCATACAAAAAAAAAATAGTTGTAGTTTATAGTCACGGTTAAAATAAGTTAGCTCACAATCAGCATCGGGCTGAGATGCACCACCTAACTTTGACCGTAACTATGACGATAACCGGTGGTTTTCGTATGGAGTTTGACAGATTTTTGACATTTGTCCAAGTTAAAGTAAGATGGTGCAACCCAGCTTTAGTATTGTGATTGTTTGATAGAGCGTTGTTTATAAAAATAATTGAATAGAAGACAATAAGCAATTTTAATGTACATTTCAACTACAACGGAATAAAGTTAAATAACTATATCAACTTTAAAAAACAACGCTTTCACCTAGAATCCTTTCATTTAATTTTCATCAAGAAATATTTTCTAATCAAAGACATTGTCTTCACGCTTCAATTAGTTAAATAACTTGAGATATTGCTAAAAGATTTTAGTAGCTGTTCTTTGATTTATTAAGAGCTTTTAGAAAGTAACTATTAATTTAATCGGTATTACGCAAATAAAATTTTAAATCTTAAATTTTAAGCGATATCTTATCGCAATTTTGTAATGCTACTCTATTTTTATAACTACTTATTTGACTTCAAGTAAAATTAAGTACCTATTCTGATAACTTTCTGAAGGGGCTGGCGAATTTGTTTTGGACTTGGTACTGTTAATAGCACATCAGACTCCATATTATGTTTTGTTCAAAGTAGCCCTTACTCGTATAAATAGCTACTTAAGTTGCCACAGCATTTATTTTGAGTCGTCTACTTTGCCTACTTTTAAAATCATAATTTTCATCTTCACTTTGTTTATGAACTTTATCCTGCACCACTTTACGTGGAAAAATAAAAATGAATACTCTTCACGTACTAAAATAACGTTTTCTTAGAAAATAACCGTATTTATTCTCTAAATAAACTTGCATCATACACAAGCGCGTCTCCAAGGTATGCGAGATTTTCCTTTGAAAATGCAGGTTGATGCACCTGCAAGCTTAGGTCGAAGAACCAGTGTTTTATTAAAATTCCCACAGCTGCCATCCTGCGACACCTGGCTTCAGAGTTCAGACGTTGAAGTGGCAATTGGCAGTTGTAACGGGACGTCTGGAACGCTGGATGCTACGAGGTATTTTGCTAGAGTATTTCGTTGAAATATAGGAATTCGGACGAGATATTATGCTAAGAATGAGTTGAATTTTACCACCTACAGCAGGAAAGGTTATGGAACTCGAGTTATTTATCTGTAGCTTTTACCCGACAACGCAGTGATATAAAGGATAGTGTCTTTACATTAAGATTAAGAACATTAGTTTTGCTATGTCTCAAAGATCAACAACGCTGTTAGCAAATTCTCCTGAGCTGAATAATTATCGTAGAATCTAGATAGATTATCTATTTAAAATGATTTTAATTAAGTACGTTAAATATTTTTAAGTTTACTTCTATTATATTTTCATTTCATTGATGTTGCTATAGCCGAGGACAATGTAAGCATTAAATCGATTTGTTAGATGAGTAATGAATCTCCATCCCATTCATTTGATAATTTTATTGGCTGTAAAACACTTTAACGGTTTCCCATCGGTGCTATTGACTTGATTTTACTGAGATCTGGTATTTACACGTTACGATTGGCGACATGAAATTAAATTTAGTTTATTTTTGCAAATAAGTAGGCTTTTAGAAAGTCCAAGTAATAACCCTACCCTACTACCGCTTCGAGACAAAAAATGCTACGATAATGTAATACCTAAAAGTGAAATTTGGGTAGTAAAATAAGGTGTAATTTGTTGCCGTTAGATGAAGAAAGGACAAAATATTAAAATTGTATTTTATAATTAGCAACTTGCCCCGACTTTCCACTTCAATATACATGTACTTGTATGTAGTATAAACCTTTCTCTTTAATCATTCTATCTATTAAGAGTAACCGCATCAAAATTCGTTTTGATTAAAGGTCTAAGCAGCAGGGACAGACAGCGGAAAGTGAAAGAAAAAACGTAAAAAAAAAGTATCTAAATAGAAACTAAAATAAGTAGGTATTCACTCTCCTGTAAAGCTTCTTAGGCTGGGTTGCACCATGTTACTTTAACTTTGACAGACGTCAAAAATCTGCCAAACTCCATACAAAAAACACCGGTTATCGTTATAGTTACGATCAAAGTTAGGTGGTGCAACTCAGCATAAGTTTGACCGTTCGAGTGTTGCTCACCTTAATTAACAAAGACTAATTAGACCTAGTTATGCTCTCAGCTGTTGTTTGCCTTTACAAAGAGAGTGATGTGTGCAAAGGTACCCAGCTGAAAACATTGTGCAAGCAACTTTGACATACATCACTGAGCATTTTCATCTGCATAAGGTGCTAAATACTGAATACAGAGAGCTATTAGATGACCTTTTATAGGGTTGTTACCTAATGAAATTCCCTTTGGAAATGTAGGCTTTTTCTCGTTAAAGTAAATTGGACGACACGCGCAACTAAAAACCTGTAATTTGCCTGGGGAAATGTTAGGGACTATTCCCACCTTTCGTTTGTACAGCTTCAGCCTTCAAGATTTACAACTTGACTGCCAATGAAAACCCAACCAGAAGGTCAAGTTTTTCCCAAGAGATGAAGTCGATGAAACCTAACAAAAATCATGTGTTTCATCTGTCTATAAGTTATCTTAAAGTCTTAAATGCCAGGCTTGTTTCACCTTGGGCTTGGTTATAGGATTGTTGCTGTAATAGTTGTACATATATTAAGGAATACAATTAAACCCTTTACTAACTAATTGTTGATTACTGTAATCATCATACTTTAAAAGATCATTTTATTTAATTTTTTCTAGAGTTAAGCGGTTTAATTACTCGTATTTTTTATACTAAAAATAAAGTAACATAATATTGGCGCTTACACCGCAGTAATCGCCTTCGCGCTTCTGTATTACCACTTTTAACACAAGTCGGCTCGTGTAAAAGCCGTAAGGAACCAATGGCGTGTTCATGATTATTTACAAAGGATATAGAGCGAAAGTTATGGCGGGGGCAATGAGAATCATTACAGGAATATCTGAACATAATCCTGCGATTGTGGGTGTATGAGCTGTTGTTTTGCTTGCCAAGTGATTCACGAATCGTAGGAGAATCGAAATGCTGAAACAAACGAATGTCGGAGGAAAATGAATATTATTTTTGGAGAGTCAGCTTGATATGACTATTTTTGTCGCAATAAGTCATGTAAGTATGTAAATATAAGTAGATAAAGATGTAGTAGTTACAATTACAGAGCTCTGGTTTGAACATAGGGCATTAGGGTTCATCATCATACTAAAGCTCAGTTAAAATGATCAGTTGAACTGATATACCTACCTCTATCCAAAAAACTGTCAGTGTGGGTACAATGAATTTCAACTTAAAATTTTGCTCACAAGGTTATATTCAGTTCATTTCATCAGTTTAACTGACCGTATGACGTGTCCATCTTAATACCAAGTTTCTTGTCAGACTTTTCAGACTGTCTCATATTCAATTTTATAAGTTTTGTACGAGTAAGTAATGATATAAGCGAACTTGGAGATGGTCTTTAATACAAAATTATTTATAAGATTATTTGATATCGTAAACGAAATCGTAACAAATTGCTTATCTTTCTTATTGAATCTGGACGAAATGCGATGCTATTTTAACTCAATAAACCAACGAGATGGGGCTCTGCGTGAGGCTAAATTTGGGCTAATGTAGAGTTAGGTACCTACCTACGGAGATTCCACTAAGTGCTTTTAATCAAGGTTATTATGTAATAGTATTAGGATGGCCTAATTATATAAATCTGACAGAAATAGACCGCTCATGTATTATTAGAGACTAATTTAATAAATCTGAAATAGATATGTGAAAGTTTTTGTCGACTATGAAATTTATTTCAAAGAACTTTCTTATGATTTTGACCAAATCAAATTAAGGTGGATAAGTTTAGGTAGAAGCTTGTTATAATATTCAAGCAATTGATTTATACTAGCCTTAAACCTTTGGTTCCCATTTTACTAAACACATTTCAATTTACTACAGAAAGGAAGTAGTAATGGTGTTTAGCCAGCTAATCAATTTTGATACCTAATTCGACTTCTACCTAATTATTTTTATTCGTTCTATGGTTCTACTCGTACGAGTATATTGGTTCAAAAATAATGTTCTAGAAGTGGGCCTAATGCAATCGTAGCCAGGAGATAAGGGCGTTTAATCAGATGGTGTTTGAGCGGATCTCATTTGGCCGCGGATATCAGCCTCAATTCCCTCGCAAGAGGCCACAGGGCAAACAGAAAAGCCAGCAAATAAAACCCTCATTAGGACTTTTAGCCTAGGTGCAGACCACCGATAGTTGGGCCTAGTTTTAATTTGTATGAATAATCAATCGGTGTAATGTGCACACATTCATACATCTCCATACTAAAAGTCGGTGGCCTATTCTCCCACGCCTTGGTTATGGAGGTTTGATTTACAAATATTTTTCCTTTAGCCGCCTTTTACAAAATACACGGGAACAGTGTGGGTGTCGGAACCACACAGCTAACAGGATTTCAGTGGAAGCCTGTAATATTAATACTGCGGAGAATATTAAGGACATGTTTTAAGACAAATTGAAAAATAATTAACTTAAAAAAAAAACCGACTTCAAATGCGTGTTGGTTCATAATCGGCGGAGATATTGCGTATAAAAAAGTTCATCCCCAATTTTCCACCCTTGGGGGTGAAATATTTTATTCAAATTCGCATGAAACCACCCTTTTGATAATACCTATTCAACAAAAAAATAATCGTTCAAATTAATTTATAATCGGCGGAGATATTGCGTATAAAAAAGTTCATCCCCAATTTTCCACCCTTGGGGGTTGTTTTTTCTATTATTAAATTTAAATGGGACCACCCTTGAGGTATTACCTATACGCCGAAAGAAGATTTGTTCAAATCGGTTCATAATTGGCGGAGTTATCGCGTAACAAATATAGAAAAAAAAAACATACGGGTTGAATTGAGAACCTCCTCCTTTTTTGAAGTCGGTTGATAAAGAACCACACGCATAAAGACTTCTCTACTGTAATTTATCATTATGGGCATAAATAATATTTTGGCATCATTGTTACGTCACATTTTGAAGACGTCACGTGAAGATTTCCAAACATTAAGACATGCGACAAAAATTGAGATAAAGTAAAGTTAGACCTAAAGTCTCTCTACTATATTTTAAACTTAAATAATGTTAAAGTGACTGAGTTTCATGCGCTGCTTCTTCTCAGCACTGGCCCATTTATTGTCCTGAAGCACGGGTAGGGCTAATACTGGGACGTGTAAAAGTGATTTTTAAAAGCCTACTTGCATAAATAAATGAGTTTTATAAGTTTTTTTATGAGTTTTAAAGAATCTATTTATCTATTTTAAATTCGGTCTTCATGTGAGCTGTCTGTTCTCGCCGGGCATTTTGCCTTTATTTCCGCCCTCGATTGAAACCTTAATTAGTTGAGTAAGTAGCCCTTGTAGGGGTATACTCGTATTTATTTGTACAGCCCAGAGCGGTATCTAGTCTGGGCGGAGGTTCTCATTAGAAATCTATTAGGCACTAACTTAACTAAGTACCTATGAGCGCTTTAGATAGGTACCTAAGTATTGTAATTTACATGATTGTTTCAAGAGACTAGGTGAGACAGATAATAGATGAGAAATTGAAAAAAAGTCATGTTTTTTTCAGTTTCCTAAGTTAGATTTTTTTTATATTCGGTGTTGAAATTTTCACGTTGAGATACAAGTTTGATTAAGAATATGTTTTGAAGTTGTTAATTTCTTGTATTTTTGTACAATAAAACCTTACCCTGCCTTTTGAGAAAGTAAAATATTATAAAAAGGCAATGACAAAAGTTTTCAGAACAAAGAAGAACTCAAAACTTTTATTTCTATCTCAGATATAATTTGGAATTCACAATGAAATGTTCAAATAGTCCCGCTACATCTCAATTGGAGTTAATTCCCTGAAATTGCTTTCAGTTAGCAAGTTTTCTCTCTTTGATTATTCCGAAAGTTATTTTCTAGCATCTTTGTCGTGTTCGAGGTTTCTTTATTGCCTTACTTTTTACAAGATTTCCCCAGAAAATCCTAAGCCACTGAAACGTAAAACCACGGAAAAGGCGCGATTGTATTTGGCTGGCACTTAGTAAGGGCAGAATAAATAGAATTCCCAACGTTTGTTTTAGGGATTTCATCGCCCACAGATTAGTGATTTATGCTGAAATCCGATATCTTGACATGGTGTTGGTTGCGGGTGTTGGTTCTTCTCATTTCAGGGATTTCTTTGTTGCTTTCAGAATAGAGAATAATAATAGACGTTGGATTGTACCTAACGTTAAACTGGATGACGTAGTGTCGCAGTAAGTTGCTTGAAATTCGAATATTTCGAGTTACATTTTTTTTCTTTCCTGTGTCATATTACTATTGTTACGTTCCTGTCATATTTCGCTTGTCTATTGTATTGGATTTCTGTAAAAATAGGCTTAAGCTTGGAAATAAATAAATAAATATTTATGTGTCCAATAAAATAATTGTATTCTATTCCTAAAAGAATCGCTGGTTAGTCTAAGTACCGGACATAAAGGGACTATAATATCTATTATACGATGGAACATGTCTGTAAGAAATAAAGAAGTCACCATGATAGCTAAGAATGTTGCTTGTTGCTTTTAACACAACACAAACTATTGTGTAAAACTGTATGGACTACAGCAGTATCTATACGAGTATCAAGAAGTACGTAAACGTGGCAATGCGGCCAGCCTTCTGGGCACCTTCCCCCAAAACAGCGGTTTAAATGTTTTTTTTCTTATTTATAAGCCTTGTATTATATTTTATTTGTAACTAGCGGCCGCCCGCGACTTCGTGCGCGTGGATCTCCTTTTTCCCCCCCCCCCCCCCCCCTTCATCTATCTTACGCGGTTCAGATTTTTTCATACAAATGTTTTTTCCCGCTAACTCCCGTTCCCGTGGGAATTTTGCAATATCCTGTTGTAGCTAAGCTTTAAGTTTACTAAGGTACCTGCATGCCAAATTTCAAGCGTCTAACTTAAGCGGTTTAGATTTTTCGTACAAAAGGATTTTCCCGCTAATTCCCGTTCCCGTAGGAATTCCTAAGTATTCTATAACCTGCCCAGGAGTATGAAGAATAATTGTACCAAGTTTCGTTAAAATCCGTCAAGTAGTTTTTGTTTCTATAAGGAACATACAGACAGACAGACAGACAGACAGACAGACAGACAGACAGACAAAAATTTTACTGATTGCATTTTTGGCATCAGTATCGATCACTAATCACCCCTGATAGTTATTTTGAAAATATATTTCATGTACAGAATTGACCTCTCTACAGATTTATTATAAGTATAGATTTTCAAATTAGGTTTAGTTTAGGTTAATAAAGAAGTGGCAATTTACAAAGTTGTAAAAAGAGTATTATTGCAACAAAATTGTACAGTTTAATGTGCTATTACCTACTATAATGCATTTTGAAGACAACCTATGTTAATTAAAATATGCAATGAGACTGTAATTTATTCAAGGCCTAGAATCAGTAATGTAACCAAACAATTCAATGAATAGATAATACAAATCCGCTGTCTGTAACAACTGTAAAATAATTGCTAATCGTTAATTGCTACTGATTAATGTGGAATACGACCGCGGTCTAATTACAGTGTCGATATCCGGCTGTGTGCGCCACCGGAAAATTGTATTTTCATTTGCTTCCGGTTAGCAGATAAAATAACAGGCCATTATGTTTTTAAATTTGTTAGCTTTGTATTAGGCCCAGAACAGACGGTGAAACGCAACTGCAACGAAACTGCAACTTTCTGATGATTCTTATGAATGAAACTGAAACTGAAAATTTCAAACTGGTCGCGTCATGTGTGGTCTCTCAACTTACGCTATGGCAGAAACTTAGATGCAACTCAAAAGTAACTAGCAGTTGCAGTTTCGTTGCAGTTGCGTTTCACCGTCTGTTCTGGGCCTAACAGAATTTTGCTACTTTTCATGTCTGTAGATTTCTATTCTTAGTGGTTTTGATTGAATTGATGTCCAAAATAATAGGATCACCCAGTTCAATGAACTTCTATTTTATTCTTTTTTCATCTACAAAAATTTTAACTACAACAAAACCAATCGCTTAATTTAATACAACAATATTTTCGGAAGCACGTAATGTAGCTTCATGAAAATATTTAACAAAGCTTTTTATGAACTAAATATAAGTTTTTAAAAATACTCGCAATCTGTGTGTGTAAACAACGAGAAAATTCGTTAAAACAATTGAACGATAAGTAATTATAAAGCGTTCATTTGTTATTATCAGCTATTATTGTTTCGTAAAGCCTACGAGAGTGATAAATGTTTAATTTGATCGTATGACGCTCGCTAATTACGTGTCAGGGTATCGTGTGCTTGTGACCGGAAAATTAAGTTTTCAGACACAATGGTTTATCGATTGTTGTGGAGGAAAAAGGCTTCGCAATTCAATTGATAAAATAAATATCGTAGGCTGGGTTGCACTATCTTACTTTAACTTTGACAAACGTCAAAAATCTGTCAAACTCCATACAAAATACACCGGTTATCGTTATGGTCAAAGTTAGGTGGTGCAACTGAGCCTAAGTCCTTCGGCACATGGTAAACTAAGTTTAGCTTATTTCTATTATTTTGCGTAGGGTACCGAACCACCAATCGGCTTTATGACCTATTCGGAGACTTAACTTTTTATGAAAAGGTAAAATTTTATGTTTCTTATCCTAAAATTGCAGGTTGAGTAAAACTTCCCCAAAATCTTAACCCTTTAACTTGCTCATAACACTTTCTTTGTTGGTAATATCACTTACCACTCTAAGTGAGCCCCTAATGGGGTCTAAAAAGCCGACACGCTCCGCTCGGGTCAACCCCGTCCTAACCACAAACTATGTGACAGGGGTTAGTACAGTCGACTATATTAATACGTATATTGCGCGAACATTCCACTTGGGTATCTTTAGAATTTCAGCGTAGACCTTTGAATTTCGGATATTGAACGAACAATGTTGTACAGTTTGTGGCAATAAATGATGTAGTCAAATCTTTTAAATTTATCGATATTTAAAACGTCCGATCGCGATCGTATTTTAAGCGATGGCCAAAATGATTCAATAAGTTTGTAAGGTTTCTTCATACAGCAAAAGACATACAGGTATTTACCTATAATCACACCTGATAACTGACGATAGAGTCAACCAATGCAGATTATTTGAATTTTAATATTCAGATTAACCACAGTTATAAATCTATTGTTTTGCCGTTTTATAGAGCGGGCCTATTAACGAGATAATCGATTTTCTTTTATCATTACCTACCTTCGATTATAAGACAGAAGACATTTTTTGGACGCGGACTGTACGTGAGATTAAGTTCTAATGCCGTAATATTACTCTGGTGTGTTGTGAGATAAGAATGTGTAAATTAATATCTTATGGTACTTGGAGTATCAAGAATACCTTCCCTTTATAGAGATAATAAAAACTTTTACCTTTAATATAAGTAAGATTAAATACCAACCTCTGTAGTAACCACGAGTATTTCCTCTTCAAAAATCACAAAGATCAAGCAGAATTTTACCTGAAACAAAAATACAAAAATCAAAATAAAACTTTGTATCGCAGAAAGTGTTTAGCCAAAAAGGGCCAGCCATAACAAAAATACTGAACAATTTATTATTCAAGCAACGACCGCCAAATCTCGTTTACATTAAGCTAATATTGACATAAAACCCAACTTTTTGCGGGTATTGTATTACAAGCTTTTGGATCATTGAAATACACTCTGCCTCACAACGTCAAACAGTAGCCGAAAATATTGTCTTATTCCCAAGCAGTGGACGTCCTGTGGCTGAAATGATGATGACGATACATAAAGAGACGTTGAACTGTCTCAGTATCCTGTACGTCACTATGCAATCAAAGATTTTCCGTTGTCAATATTCGGCTATATTGGTTAGGAAAATTACCACGTACTTTTGGCGCAGACTATATTATACTATAAGTGGTAGCCTCTAAGGATTATTTTTGTACACACCAGAGGGTCTGGGACATCTGAAGGAATGGATCCTGCTTTGTTTTTTATCGAAAACACTCCGAGGCCCCTTGAGGGTACAGTCTTTATTTATTTCTAGTCGTTGAGATGATTGAATTTGTACTGGATTGTGATATGGATGACAATTTATGTTATTCTCACTTACGAGTGTAAGATGTTTTAAGACTTGTGTAGGTACAAACGAGTATGTATCTAAATCATAGAGCAATTCAGAAAATGTTGTCTATCTGTGAAAACAATGAACTTTATAAACCCGATCTATAAGAATTTAGAACCGTAGAAATGGTAACACGAA
The DNA here is from genome assembly GCF_004193835.3 of Ostrinia furnacalis. Lineage (NCBI taxonomy): Eukaryota > Metazoa > Arthropoda > Insecta > Lepidoptera > Crambidae > Ostrinia > Ostrinia furnacalis. The sequence continues at coordinate 182,098 of NW_021137570.1, read as the reverse complement.
TTAGTAAACATATTATAATTTCAACAAAATGAATTTCTGATGATTTTGAATCTAGCTTTAAATTTTTCTTCACAGTTGCTGAAGGACGTAACGTCCTTTGTTTCATAACAATAAAGCATATTTTATTGAGGCATCGCTGTCGTAATTTATGATACAGAATAAACAAAACTTTTTCTGAATACTCCATGACGTATATGATAAGTTTCTAGCAAGTAAGATTATTTTTAGTAGGGTGCAACAACCTTAAATCACAATGTCATATTAAACAAGTCGGAAAATATTTTTACTACATCGTTACTCTAAACAACCCTCTCCCCAAGCATGAGCGCTCGGAGGCGTTTGAGTCGCCGAAGCGTTCAGCCATGCGAGGGATCCCTTTCGGCCCTTTGCTTTTCCCTCCTTAGGCTGAGTTGCACCACCGATTTTAACAGTAACTAAAACGATAACCAGTGTTTTTTATACGGAGTTTGACAGATTTTTGACGTTTGTTTAAGTTAAAGTAAGATGGTGCAACCCAGCCTTAGTCTGTTCAGTAGGTACATATTTTGAGCCATTTCATTGTTGGGACAGGCTACAAGTTTGCGGGTGGGAGCAGAGTTAAGTGTTGGAGGATAATAACACCTTGAAAGTTTAAGTAAGGGTTAATTTAATTGTGTTTTGTACCATACTACACTAAAAAATTATGTTTTTTTAAATAACTCAACTTTGACTAAAAGGATTTATTTTATATCGGTTGTCTTGGACTAGTAAAATGTCCAAAGATATTTATTGATTATTATTATTATTATGGACATAAATAGGATTATTTTGCATAAAGTGTCATGATAAGTAAGGCAACTTTTGCTACTGGAAATACTCAGTAGCAAGTTATTTTTTTGGAAGCGGTAACTAAATTGAGCTGTTACCTAACATACCTGTATTTCAGTGCATGAAAAAACATTAATTTATCTATAAAACTAGTCTTAGCGGATGGTATGAAATAAATCTAGTCTTACTTTCATCTTTCAGCTGAACTAAATGATTTATGAATAAAATGTAGTGATTTAAGCTAACTCGCTATACAATAAACGTCGGGTAGAAATAACGTAAGAAGCGCGCGAAATTAGATTTATCGTTCACTATCCAGACGGGATTCTATCCAACATTGTTTGATTGATATGTTTGATATACTATCCATATTCAGAAGAAAAACTTAAGGCGTCTCTACATTACGAGCACTTTACTGAATTCATTCGACGAGTAACTAATGTCTGCCACTTTAGAATAAGTGTAGAAGCATCTTGCGTTTCCACGGAACTAAGAGAAAAAGTCCTGTAACATAAATCTTCGTACGCTTCCTTCTATCCGACAGTTCTTTTGCTTTTAGGTCAAGGAGGGCAGGACCATTCTACAGTGCAGGTAGGAACGGGCAGTAGGCTCATTGCGATGTTTTACTTACAAGTCAGTATCTATTTCAGATGAAATTATTTCTTTCGTGGAAATTCAAACTTGTGGCAGATTTTTTGTAAACATACAAACACAGGTTATGAGATAACATCTTCCAAGCTGTAAAATCTTATATTCCCAATGATGACTATGATGACGGAATTTATGAAAATTGAAATTTTTTTAATTTTGTAATCCATTTTTCTGTGATAAATAAGGTAATATGTTCGTATTCCTGCAGTGGAGACTAAAAGACCTAATCACGATAATATCAAACTTACAAACTTTTGGCGGCACATTATAAGAGGATCGTTACAAAACTTAGTCAATATCTGCACATCTACATACAAATGGAAATCGTAGATTTAAAATCTGTTAATAACGCCCGTATCCACAAATATTACTATGAGGATTTACATTAACTTAGTTTACTAGTTAAGTGAATAATTGTGAAGAGGAGCGGTTCTTCCCAACACAGGCAATGTCTTGCCTAAAGGGAAGTTCCTACCATTATCTGTATATTATTAGACTAAGTTACGAAAATAAATTTATTATTATTATTATTTCTTTATTCAATTTTCTTTCTTATTTTTATTTTTTTCTTTTTACAATGTACCTAATTATTATTATTATTAGGTCTCACAGTGCGCGTGGTGACACACGAACCAATCACAGAGCTCTATTCAACACTATGAGTTCGATTCAATCGCTGCTTCATTTAGGCAAGCATCGTTTGTGAATACGGGCGTTAGTCAATTGTCAGTAGGAATGGCTCTACTTTCTCTATCCGCATTGTAACACATCGTTAGGACATCATGCTACCTGTGGACATTGTATTGTCTACATGTCATACAACCTATTACCTCTGCATAGAGACTACAATTGTGACACTAAATTGTACGTGTGTACAACTTTTGCGTCGTAACAAGTAAGATTCACCGCAGTTGCCGTAGTTTTTGAAGTTTATTGAGTTCGAGACTTGGCAACGAGAGCAATACAATCTTAAGCTGTGGTAATAGGAGATAGTTTACCACAAACGTGTAGTATGATGTGCTATCGACTGTACATTAAGTACGAGTAAGTTATATGAAGGTTATTGGGAGAATTTTATTGCTAGTAGGCAAGAGTATTTTTTCAGATGTTCTCAAGCGTACAACTTGGCTCGGAGCGGCCTTAAGTTTATATCCAGTACCTACTGTATCTACAAGTAGTGATGTTACTATACACCTTTATTTCGGCTATCACTCTGCAAGAATATCATATGAATCGATATAGACTCTTAATTGTCAAACTTAATCTGTAAAAAATATTCTGTAATTATTTCTATAAGTAAAAACCAAAAAAACGGTGCTTTACAAAGTTCACTTCATAATTGGGCATATCGGGAAACAACGTGGATTGATACCCGAATATAGGGCAAGGCTGCCCCGCCTTTGGCCAATCCTGGAAGTGCGTAAAGGTATACGACCGGGTTTATCACTTCACTTACATTTGTTAAACTGTGCCGCCGTGTAGTCGGCCTTTTAACCGTCGTCAAAAAAGGGGAGGTTCTCTTCAATGGGGTTGGTATTTTACTTGGTTTTTATCGTGGCCAGATCGGTGTTTCCGAATGGACATAACGTTAGGGTCTTTAACCTCCTGAGTACCAGACATACTTTTTTTGGAGTTTCGTTATGAAATTTTTGTAGTGCACTGCATTATGGTAAGTTAGTATAAAAAAAATTATTAAATTGGAAAATCTTGTTTTTCACTATGTCCTTTATAAAGGACAACGGTATTTAATCAACGTGTCATTTGTAAAGGACATAGCCATTTTTTGCGGGTTAATCTAGAATATACTACAAATAATAGGTTATTTCAAACATAATTTTAGATGNAAAAGTTACATAGTTTAGTGTTTTCAAGTAAAATGAAGCCATCAGATTTTTTTATTTTTTATGTACTGTGTGTAGGACAAATGTACGCAGGAGGTTAAGGAAAAATCGTACAGCTTTCCAAAAAAGAAAGATTCCTTTCTTCATCAACTTTATGGTGTTCCAGAAATACACTTGCCCCATTAAAAAGAGACAGGAAAAAAAAGAAGTTACAGGATATAAGAAGATTTTCATTGCATTGTGTTTTAAAAGATAAATGTAAGCTTACCACGAGAAAAGCTTAAAGTTTACTTGTGTTGAATATCCTGTGTTTGTATTAACTGATTCTCAGCAAGTACTCCTTAAATAACTTCTTTGACAAGACTCAATTTTTATTTTAATATTTTATCTTCCAATTTTTCGAGACCCTTTAGCGCTTCTGCACACGCCCGCGCCGCCGGCGAAATTATGCTTTGACGGCGCGGCGGCGGGCTTTACTCGGCGCGTATGAACAGTGTAGGGGCGCGGCGTCAGCGCGGTTGGCGGCGTCGTATGGCGCTCCTGCGCCAATGTAGTCGAATGTAAAAAGAAGCAAAAAATATATATCTATTAAACAGCTATCTGAAACCCTTCCCCCATCTTAATTGAGTAAGGGTACAATTACAAAGTTGGTAGAAACAATACGATTGGGGGATACTTTCATAAATCAGATCAGAGGGTGAGCTATTGTTCACTTAGTAGTTTGTAACAAACTCGATCGGATTGGGACTAACCAATATTGGGGCAATTAATTGACCTTTGCCAAATATTCACTATCTCAATAAATATCGGAGTGAGTCTATCTCTTTCCTTCCCCAACAAAAGGAGAGGGAGAGAGCATCCAATTAAGAAGTACTAAGCTAAAATAATTAATTTTTGGTGGCGTTGGTTAGTTCGCATTCTAGTTTGTATTTAACTTTACGAAGTTTTCTTTGAGTACAGAGTATAAATAATAATGAATGTTTTTTTTACCGTCTCGTACATTAGGCGTTGGTCCCATACTTAGTGAAAGTTGTTTTTATTCACGGATAAAACATCCTGTAAAAATATTGAGACGATAAAAAATCATCCAGTTGATATTTATTTATCAAAATGTTTGAAAGCGTAAGCAATGGCACAATAAGGGAAGTAATCGAATCTTTTCGGATATTTGTCAATGAAATTCAATTTGAATGAAGCAGAAATTCACAGAAAGCCTATGCTAAATCAGTTTTGATTCATTTACAATTCAAAAGCCGTACTAAACGGTTGATTTTCCGAATACATAGAGTTGATTCAATCAAACTAAGGGGCATTATAACGAAGTCTAAATTTAGGGGATAACTGAACTAGAAGTATTGGTTTTCTCTAACAATTAGGGTGGGTTGCACCATCTAACTTTAACTTTGACAAACGTCAAAAATCTGTCAATCTCCATACAAAAAACACCGGTTATCGTCATAGTTACGGTCAAAGTTAGGTGGTGCAACTCAGCTTAAAAGTTTCATTTCAGGTGTTTGAATAATTTGTATTCAAGGTTTTTTATGATGCATTCAGGTGTTTTAATCATCTGAATTCAAGGTTTATATGATGCACTATATATGTTTTTTACAGGACATAGACTAGTACCTAGTACTTTCTGTAACCGTATTTTATGTTTTACATAGTAGGTCTAGAGTATTTTGATTCACAATTGGCATAAGAAATATGACGAGACCAAACTCAATTTATTTCATGAAGTTTAGTTACAGTCCGTCTTTGACGTTTTATTATTTGTACTGTAATCACTATAACGATCTCAAGAAATAAATGTTATTAAACTAATGACCGTCTGGAGTTAGTCTATACAGCTAACTTTTAATTTTTTAAACGAGAATAACTTTTAGTTTTTAGAAGTTATTACAATTGAAACTGGCTGCTAGTTTAATATATTTTCATCATTCATCATCATCATCATTTCAGCCACAGGACGATAAAATATTTTATCAAACTGTATTTTATCCCGAAACCAGAGTTTATTTAGCATTAATAATCTTTCAAAGTACAAGAAAAGATATTGATTATATTTTAACTGAATCCCAGGCAATTATGTTTATACAGACACTAGACATAGTCACCCAAAGGGCGATGGAGCGAGCTATGCTCGGAGTTTCCCTGCGTGATCGAATCAGAAATGAGGAGATCCGTAGGAGAACCAGAGTGACTGACATAGCCCGCAGAATCGCTAAAATCAAGTGGCAGTGGGCAGGGCACATAGCTCGTAGAGCTGACGGCCGCTGGGGCAGGAAAGTTCTTGAGTGGCGACCACGAGCTGGTAGCGTGGGCAGGTCTCTCACTAGGTGGACCGACGATCTGGTGAAGGTCGCAAGCGGCGCAGAACCGGTCTTTGTGGAAATCCTTGAGGGAGGCCTTTGTCCAGCAGTGGAAGTCTTTCGGCTGAAAACGAATGAGACATACTGGTTCTCCAGTTGTGATTGGTCATATTTGAGGAAATGAATATGAGTTAGATAAATACCACAACTCTATCGCAAAGTGTGAACCCCAGGGTGCGGAAACTTCCATACAACGGTCATCGAAGTGAAACTTGCTTCCAAACAGCGACATCGGTGAATAAATTCAAATACTTTTTAACTACCCTAAAACGCTCTAGATGTCGCTGCTCCTGTTTCCTTCATATTCTCATTTTTTTCTTAATTAAAATATATTTGAGAATATTGTTAATAACAATGTGAAAACTTTTTTTAAATGAAATTAATTTGTTTTAATTTAAAACTGAACGGTGTCATTTTTTGTTATAATTTACATAAAAGAGTAGTAGAAATTGTGGGGATTATGGCAATACCCTCCACTATAGTGAAGGAGGCTCATAGTCCAGCAGTGGACTGTAAAGGGCTGTTTATGATGATGATGATGATGAGTAGTAGAAATTACTATTTAACATATGGCAACTTTGTTTTTCCTCCAAAATGGCCGGTGTTGTTTTTGTAATGTTAAATGCATTCTTGTTTTCTTAGCCATCATTTAAGTGTTCTGTGGCCCTATTAAAGTATTGAAGAGTCGTCGAGTCAAATTCAAGTTCATTCCTTCGTACCTGCTGCTGTTCTGGTTCATCGGAGTTTTGTTCGTTCCTTCGTGAATCGCGAAGAAACTTTCTGTTATGTTCACAAGTGATCTGATTTTTCTCAATGTGCAAATGCTTTTTTAGTGTTGTTGAAAACTTTGCGAAAAGACGCTTTTGGTGTATAATATTATGTGTGTTCATAAGTAAAGTTTTAAATTCAAAAGTTTTTGTTTACTTATTTGCATTTCCATGTGCATTGTGCAATGTAGAATTTTTCCAAATCCATTGTTTTGAAAATAATACAATACGTACACCATAAAGATAAATATTTTCAAAATAATGGATTTGAAAAAATTCTACATTGTACATCATAAAAACAATAATTCTTTGAATGTTATGAGGGCCTATGTGTGCGTGGACTTTATGTATGTATGTGTGCGTGTATTATGTATGTATGTGAGCGTTACGTACGTAGGTTAAGTACAGGGAATTTAACACCAGGCTGTCAATTAGTAGGTTCAAAAATTGGACAGAGAGGGCTCTCTATTTCCTATGTATTACTTTTCTGTATGGTGAACCCTACATTAAGCTAAGTATCGTACTCCCAACCAAACACTTTCAAAGGCGTTGGGTGGATTTACTAAAAATTCCTGTATCGGATAACCAAAGATCACACTTGCGGCTTACAAATAAAAGTATAGCACAACCCTCAACCGGATAACCAGTGCCAGTTGTAAAACCGACTCTAATTCTATTTAATAAGGTACAATATTTCACAGCAGCTTTTCACAAACGGGGACAAAAGCGGAACGGCTTCGATAAAAAGCCGGGAAATTCATAAGTCATTCGTAAATAATAGAGGACATAATCAAACAAGGAAAGCAGAGTCTGTTATGAGCGTTGAAAATGCCGTGATTTATTGAGAGACAAAATGAAACGATGTCATGAAAATTTAAGTAGCGACAACAACTGAAGAGTATGATTTTTTTGTGGAAAATAACACCTTATTACAAAAAACATAAGGTGTACACGTAAGCTGTCATACAAAAAAAGTAGTTAAAGTAACTTTGTCCAATAGAATTTTAATTTATGAGCGAGTAGGTTTCTTAAAAGGCTCAGTTGGAAAAAATAGTTTTACAACCAAATAACATAGAACGTGCTTTCTATCGGTACCTTCCTATGTTTATGGGCTTTTAATTAATATTTATTGACGGATTATCCCTTGTCATTAATTTGAGCACGCCGCGCGCCGCGAAAGATTTGTCTGTGGCATTTGTCCCGCATTACAATTAGAACTGCATTATTATTAAAATTTTCTAGCGTTAAGAATCGCATTGTGGGTTCGATTCCCTCCTTAGGCAATTAATTTTTTTTCAAGTTTATCATTTTAGCTACTTAGGCTTAGTTACTCGAAGTGCGTAAGTCGCTCGCCCTGTATATCGCAGAAAAATGGCCTAGAATGGGAGCTCGTTATAAAATAATGATTCCAATCGTTATCCTTTGATAACACCCCAGCAAGTCTCATCCATCACACATACAACCCGACATTTAATGAAAGGGCTTTGCAAGGGCGCATGAATATTTGATTACGTCATAAATGACATGGATTAAGTGTTTGATATGATTAAACCCGTCACTGGGACTGGGACTGATTTGGGAATGTCTCAGTTATTAAAATATAGTCTTTCTCTTTCTTTCCTAAGAAGCAATATAGGGACAGCCATTGTCTTAGCTGCGACACTGGCCACAAAAAAAAACGATAAATGTTGATTATTTATCTGTTGCTTAATACTGAAGACTTGGCTGTATGTAAGCTTATGCCTTTACCTTTTCCTGCAAAAAGAAAATAACAAAAAGAAAACTTGTTTTTAATTGCATTTTTTCGCGACAGTCATTTGTTATTTTTAATTCTATGAAAACATTGCACACTCACGAAAATACGTTTAAGAGTAGAGGGTACAAAGGAAGAGATTTTAAATGAATAAAAAGTAATTTTTGAAACCATACAAATAATGGAAGCATTCAATTAACTTAAGTTGGTTTGTCAATACAGTGTGCTACTTTGGAAACAATTAGTGTATTGGTTTATTGATGTCATTATAATAGCTGAAATTAATCATCTTAATGACTGACAGGTATCATGGGATTGTGAGCAATATGATTAACGCTAAAGGGATTAAATCGAATTATCAATGACTTGATTAATCTGTTCAAAGATGTTATGAATTTGAATAATAAGGTTCTAAAAAAAGAACGATCAATATTAGATTATGAAAATAACGAACTAATTACTTTTTAACGTCAGAAAAAAAAGAATAGAAAAACAACGCAAAGGAAATTAAACATTCAGCCTGTATCCCGAAGCTATGCGGAAGACAGACAATATTGTTCTATGGGTTGAGAAAAATGTGGGTTACATTTTCTTGAAAACGAACCCGCATTTTGTATGCTGTTTTTTCTGTGGTATTGTAGTTCATAATAGATTTATATTCACAAATACCTTTGTTTGTCACCTAGTATCATCCGCTTTGCAATGGAATGGAGAGAAGTCGAACCTTAACTTCGAACTCCTCCTATGTTCTTCTGATTAATTTCGTTGCGGGTCCAATGACAGTTTAACTTTCTCCCGGGACAAACTTTTAACCTTCACTGGTTGGGTTTTTATTGGTTGTTGTAGATCCTGGCTACCCAGGAGTCGCAGCGGTGGGAACGAGAGGTGGGAATAGTCCAGTATTACATTTCTCCCTATTCAGCCACTGTTATAGCTCTCAGTCTTTAGACAGTACAAAACAGATTTTATTTCATGATCGCTTCGTTTCAGAGATTCGAAAAAATGAATGTAAGATCTACCACAGGAATAGGGTGTCAGATATTATGAACCACAAATAGTAGAAAAATTTAAACAAATTAAAAAATAATTTAATCAAAACCTAAGTATTTTTAATCTCCAAAATCTATTGGTTGTTTTATTACTACTACATTTACGATTACGTGACGAAATGACGTCCGTGACCTGTTCTAGAAGGCTCGACAAATTAATCACCTGTTTATTAATTAGCTTTCGCTGCTAGATAAATTGGTGACAAATAAGATAAACGTATTAAGGTGGCCGTCTTAGGTGATACAATGTTTGTGTACTACGAGTATAAACAAGTTGGGGTTGCAAGTTCGTGCCTCGTTGGAGTCATGCGAATTTGTGGGTATTATTTCATAGATAAGTATTTAGATTTTTATAGCTAGTAGTCACAAAGAAAAATATTTTATAGAGTAGGAGTACAGGTTACTTAAATTATTTATTTAAGTAGGTAGCTATAGACCCACACGTCCTGTAATGTAAACAGTGATGTTTATTCGTTGTTCTTTATTTACAACAAATGTTTTTTTTATTTACCCGATAAAAAGACAATAGACACCATAAATCCCGTTCCGGAAGAAATAAGGTATTTTCGGCACTTTACACAATAAACTCGCATCGATACAGTGCGTTTGATGTTTCGATCAATACAGTCGTTTGGCTTCAAAGTCGGAATGTTTTATGTCCTTAGGCGCATTACACACTGTCCGACAAGCCTATTTTACAGAGCTATTTTGCGTCATTATCTGTCTCCCTCATTCACGTGAAAATTTTGTCAAGAGTGAGTAAGATAGGGTTGATAATCGGACATCAGCCTGCGGATTAACCCAGTGGACTTCAAACGTAAAGGACGTGCGTTCTACTTAGGCTGTGATAGGACTCGGAATAATTGAGACTAATGCCCGTTTACGTCACCATTAATCCCTTATTTTTAAGTGACCCCTAACATGTTTTTTTTTTCATAGGGGTCACTTAAAAATTAGGGATTGATGGTGAAAACGGGCATAATTCCACCTCTTATTCCCACCACCGCTTTACAGATTGACTGCCAATGAACATCAAGTTGGTCCCTGGGCAAAGATATCTAGAAAAAAATTGGAGGATTCAAAGCTAACAATTAATTGTTTATTGCAATCTATCCATTGCTAACAAACTGGCTTTATTTATTGATACGTATCGGTAAGCATGATCTTTCCAGCATGACCCGTCTGATTCACTTCTTCAGTATCAAATTTTATCTAAGTATATCAAGTCTTCAAATGAGTCTAGATTTTAAAATCATTTAGGTATAAATAAGTAAGTTGATTTTTCGCTTCAAAGTCAGGATGTGCTTTGCCTTACGGGGCATTTCTCTCGACTTAAAAGAACAAGAACTTCAAAAGAAGAAAGTTCAAGAGGACGTGACCCGGAAGTGTGTGATTTTAGTTTATTACTATCCTCAAAAAGTTCTTGTACACAACAAAACCAGCTTCGCACCCGCCAATATGCGACTTTTGTTTGGGGAAAATGTTACACTAAATTTATGTAGAGACAACAATTACATCAACATAAACAATGCGACACTTTAGTTGTAATAGGGTCCCTATTTAGTTAATTAGTATTTTAGTTTGCAATTAAATCAAACCAAACGAACCCAATGTATAGTGTTTATCTGCTTTCCATGAGTTTACATTAAGGTGCGCTCGCCAGCGAGTGCGTTAAAAAATCCATGAAGATTTTAGTTCTTTCAAGTATCCGGTAGGGACGCTGTACCATCTGTCATATTATATTTCATGTAATTTTTTTACGCAGTCGTTATCCATAACGTTTGGTTTAAACCCGCACTAAGCACACTGGTGTTCTTAGTCTCTACACTTGTACTCGAATAGTTAAAAGTGGTTTTGTCAACCAATATTTTGTATTTTAGTCTTGTCATGTGTAATTAATTTTTTTTTTTTTTTATTTGTGGCAATTAAACCTCTCTGGGAGGTTTATTTCTGCCAATGTCGAGTGAAAAATATTGACATAGTTATCAATAGAACGTGGGTGTTTCAGTTCTATTGATTTTTCATGGATTCCGTGGGGTTAAGTATGCCCGTAAGCAGGTTTCGAGACGCCACCGGGTCCAAAGCGGGTTGTTCATACGACAACCCACTCGACACTCGATGCGCGCTCAAATTCGAAGTATTTCAGTGTTTTTTATAATTTATCACTTCACTGCACTTTAGAACACAAAATAACACCAAATTTGTACACTAAAGTCCATTAAATAATAAATTGAAACCATTAAAACAGATCGACCATGCTTCCCGTTCAACTACCCTCCACGGAATCCATGTGTAATTAAAACCCTCGTGTGTATCAAGCCTTCGTACTCTCGCCTTACTGATCTCACAAGACTTGTTTATGACCGGTGTCAAGGTTTATCGCTACTAAATATTTGGAGAAATCTACAAAGTGAAAAGTACAGTTTTTAGGAAGAATTATATTAGTTACTTAGAAATGATTTAGTCAATTGATTTTTACAACACATAGCAAGGTGGAGTCTTATGTACGTTATAATACAGGCTATTTTGCATACTCTGATGCTGTTGTCTCTGTTACAGGAAATGTATGAAATCCGTCATTGTATACAATTCCTAGGAATTTACATCATACATTTCCGAGTGATTTTAGGAATTCTATAAAATTCCTAGGAATTGTATTGTATACATTTCCTAGGATATGTGCGTATTGAATAGTCTCTGAATCAATATTTTATACATTTCCTAAATAGCTTCGGAATTGTATACATTTCCTAGGAGATGTATACAATTCCTAGAATTCATACATTTCCTGTAACATCTTTAAAACATGCTGCGTCACCGTTATATAGAATCGTTTTTTATACGAAATAACGTAAGTCTATCAACTGCATGATTGATTGGTACCAAATCGATTTCCTTCTTGTTTACTTTACGCAATATAGGCCACGCATTTTTGGAGACAGTGTTCATTATTCAACGAACAATGAAGCTTAGAAATTTTAGTTGCTCGGAAAATTACCCAATTTTGGTGGTAGCGAATCCTCGCTTTTCTTTTGTTGAAGATAATCCTCATGTATTAAATTTTAGTAAGAATTTTATTTAGTCTTTCAGTCAGTAATACATGCGTGAGTTAGTTACGTCTTTTTGCACAATTAACTTGAATAATTCTCGAAAAAACCCATTGCAAATGGCTAAACATTTCTACAACAGTAACATCGCGAAAACTGTGCGAAATTCAAAGCAGCAGAAACAATACAATGGTCAGTCGGTCAGGTGATTTGACCAATAGTCTAATGTGACGTCAGTCTATGTATATTATGTATAGGAAACTGTATTCTATTTTAATAAGCCAATTTACAGTGAATGAATGAATGACGTATACTATACTCAATTGATTGATCAGCAAACTTCCTAGGAGTAATATGAACAACAAATAGTATTTGATACTTGTCACAACATGTCCCAGCAATGCCATAAGTATCGTGGCACTTTCAGGAGGCATTTCTCGTATTTCCCATGAGAGGGAAATGGGATCAGAGTGTGTGCAGGTGTAGACTAGTCTGAAAGTAATGTAATATTTCTTACTTTTTAGCCGGTCCTGAGAAATATTATTTAATACATGTATTAAGTATTTGGTAGAAGAAAAGCTAGATACACCCCTCTGGGGTGAGATTATAACGAGGAGCAAGCTCATCCAATCTAAAGAATAATGTTTGTTAGTTAGTTGAACGAATAGTACCTACCTATAAGAATTAAAAAGAGCCTTTTCAATCTATCATTTTCCAACAGCTGAAACTGAAGGATAGGAAATCTGCCCGATTTCATATTCTCTTCATGGCGGCTTATCTAATTGATACTTTGTAGATCCACAGTGGCTGTTTAATAGGTGAGCAGACGTATTAAACCTTATTAGTTAATTTAAATAACCATAGAGAAGGCATACCTAATCAAAGAAAAAATATTTTAAAAGCCGTGCGTTCGAAATGCAACACTTTCAATTGTTTTGTTTTTCGCACTCGAGAAAAAAAAAATCAATAATCCTTAACGACTTTTGTAATGAAGCAAAATAGTTATTTTTCTATTTTATTTCTTTTGTTTCGTTATTTCCTTTTGTTTTCTTTTTAAGCTGAATGGCAGATTCACTCATTTGCGCGGGAAATTAAGCTGTATATTTAATGACTTTTGCCTGCGGTCTCATTTCATTACAAAAAATGTTATCTAAAAGCAACAAAAATAGCTTTGATATTGCGATATTGAGTGAATTAAAAATACTTTTCAATAAATTGAAACAAAATATAAAATACAAGTTGTAAAAATCATCAGAAATACATTTTCAGCTTTCATACTTTGTACCCACGCAACAATGCTCCAGACCAACAAAGCAAATTGTTGCTCGGTGCTCGCTACCCGTAGGCGTATCCGAACATGCCAGAACACGGTCTGGCAATAATAATTAGGAAGTTATGTTGTTTGGTGCTGGTCTCATTAGAGCTAGCTCTTGCTTGGGGCAGAATATGTAGGGAATATACCGAAGCTAATTTATGTGGTGTAACTTATCCCTAACTATAATACTCGTATTTGATTAGAATAGTTATTAATATAATGTAGTTATTTTCTCTATTATTTATAACTATTATATTGTAAAGTTTATCTACAATACTAAGGCTGAGTTGCACCACCTAATTTTGACCGTAACTATAACGATGACGATGATTTTTGTACGGAGTTTGAAAGATTTTTGACGTCAGTCAAAGTTAAAGTAAGATGGTGCAACTCAGCCTTAATTTTGACGATGACCGGCGTTTTTTGTATGGAGTTTGACAAAATTTTGACGTTAGTCAAAGTTAAAGTAAGATGGTGCAACCCAGCTTAAAACGATACCAATATTTGAATAAGATCATAAAATAGCATGTATCTGTGGACTTTGAGTAAGAACAACTAGAATTTATTTAGAATGTTATTTCTAAAAAATCTGTTAAGATTGAACATTCCAAAACGGATTTCTCGAAACCACCATTTCTTCAGTTTAAATTGATATTCCATCTTCATCCCACTAGTTCCCGATAATTTTGATTCAATAAACGAGCGAGCAGCGAACTATTTGACGAACATTCGGTTCGCACGACGACCGCAGACATTCCAGGAACTCAGCAAGTTGGATCCTATGTTAATTAATCAGCATTTTGACAGAGAAATGTGGTTATTGTCACTTCCAATTTGGGAAACTGTAACAACCTTGCTTTCAGAAATCATGAGGTATTTCATCTATCCAGAATATTCTAATCTAGATGATCGAATCTTTTCATTAAGCATTTTGACACCTAGTGTTATATTATTTCTTTAGTTACTTAATGTAGGTAGGCAAACCTATTTGATTTATTTAGAAAAAATGTTTGATAGCACCCCATATGGTAGTAAAATAATTGATCAACTCACTTTTGATCTTTCATTAAGTTTAGAAATTAGAATGAGATTTAATAATCCAGGCATTTTCCACCTCACCACTATGAATCTAACAACCCTCATTTGTGAAAACACAAGTTAATAATAAATATAAATATAAAGAGTTTAAACAAAAGAGAAAGTACGAGATCGTCTAATTTTGTTAACAAATCAAATAACCCTTAACCTTTAACTGGTGACCTGAGGTCAACAGTGCGTTTTTGGTGAGGTGACGTTTAAGAGACGTCAAAGAAAAACTAATGTACAAAAAAATTGGCTAACGTAAAATAAGTTTGAGGCCAAGAATTTCGTAACTTATATAGTTGTCCAAATAATATAAAAACATGGTTTAAAAAAACATTAGTTTTTGGTACAAAATCAGTCTTTATTTGAGCAAGGTACTTTTCATTAAAAAAAAAAGTTAGTCACCTAAAATGGGCATACTAGCCCCCAGAAATACACTTTGGGAAGGCCTAATCATCATTTTTAGATAGTTTAGATACTGATCTACAAAACTCAGCAGGTAAAGCTATCCTAAGATAAGAAATTAAAAAAACTACAATCATCAAACATCACTTACTAGAAACGTTCACGTCTACAGACATCACAATTTTGCTTGCAGCAATTTAGGCACATAGGTTTATCATAATAAGTTCTAGTGAACCTAGTACATTTTATTACATGGCTAAGGCAAATGGCACATGTTCTTTTAACCCCAGAATGGTTTTGGGACGAGGCAGAAGTTGGTCTAGGTGGTAATTCATCAACATCAACTGAACGCAGCTCGCGGGGTAGGGTAGTCATTATAAGTCACGAGTTTCAATTGAGGTATAACTAAAGAGCTATCCAATGATAATAAGAAGCTGCCCCTAGTTACCTTGTTAGTATTGTCGCAATCACTGTTTAAGACGTAAGAATTTATTCCTGAAAAATATCGACTGAGCTAAGCTATAGAATATGATTATACATAGGCCAATAAGGATGTTGAATAGTTGAAACACTTTGTTCCACCTCATCCATCAACCCCTCCTATTTCGTCAGGACACTGTTATTAAATGGTGGAGGTGTTGATTTCATCTCCAGATTGCTCAGATTTGGTAACATGCAGACTTTCTAAAACGAAGTCAGGGTCGCCTATATCGTCGTCAAAACTACTACACTCGTCGTCGCTCTCTGTTAGAAGCTCCTGTATTATACCTCGCTGACTAAGAACCCTCCTTCTTTTGACAGACCTCGTGTATTTATCGTGAGACATTCTATAAAAGATAATAACAATACATTACCACCGCTGTGACGTTCCTCAAACACTATGAAGTTGTGTAAACTAACTGTGAGGTGACGAACAACAGACACATAGGTAAAATACACATAAGCACTGACCTGACGTCTGTGAGACGGCGAAAGCTGCACACAGGCAACACAGGAGACCCTGAGCTGGTGCGCCCCCTACTGAGCGAAAGTGTATGGCAAACGCGGAAGGTACCAAAAGGCACGGGGAGAAGCGACAAAAAGGCGGGGAGATAAATAAAAAAAACGAAACGCGGTGTCTGAGAGACGGGCAGGTCACCAGTTAAAGGTTAAATAGGGTCACTGTTAAACCACCCATTGAAAGTTTAACGCTTTATTCCAGAACGTTTTTGTTTTGTTTTCATAAACAATGGGTGAAATGTATGCTCTTTTGTCGACGGTCAGTTATATTTTGTTCTAAAACAAAGGACGATGGCCCAGTGGGCGTATAGGCAGTATAGAAGAATACGTAGCGCGAAAAAAATGCTTATTCGACATGATCGGTTACGTAAAGGTATGATAAGCCAATATCGCATAAATAAATACATGTCATGTTCCTATGTGATTTTTACTGTTTCAGCCAAATGACGTCCACTACAGGACAAAGGCCTCCCCCAAGGCTTTACAATGAACGGTCCTGCGCTGCCCGCATCCAGGCTCTTCCCGCGACCTTTACTAGATCGTCGGTCCACCTAGTAGGAGGCCTGCCCACGCTATGTCTTCCAGCCCGTGGTCGCCACTCGAGAACCTTTCTGCCCCTTTACTATTTTACTGCATGTAAAAACAATTGATTCTTGTTTCTTATACTGTAACTTACACACTACAAGGCTGTAATTTAAAGTTAAGGCCGGGTAACNTCGGCTGGCTTTTGGCCGAAAACGAAAATATGGCCGAATGTCCATTTTTTGGCCGAAAATGGCCGAAAACGAAAACGAAAACGAATATTCGGTCGGTCACTATTTTTATTAGTTGTCCCACACTCCCATACCATGTTCCAGGTATGTCATTGACAGGAGGGCGCTACTATCTGAATGGGTTATTCATTAGTCCCAACTTTATGCCACTTGACATTTCAGAATCGTTTGACTTTAGGTAGGTACCTAAGCGATTTGATATTCGGAGTCTTTTAATGAAATCAAGTTCTGAAATAACTTGAGGTGTTGTACCCGATCAAGCTTTTCAATGTAGAACAGTTAAATAGTTTTATTATGAAATTCTTCTCTAAGTCTTAATTTGTCAGAATAGGTAAAGGCTCCATCAGAGCAAAATTTAGCTTTATAATAGTTTTTAATTTTTTTTCTTGATATATTTGACGCCTTGTAATCTCTCGTTAATAGGTCCACACAAATAAATAATTTTAGACTTCGACTTTAATAATTATGCTCTTACATAATTATAAATAAACAAGCTTTCCGCCCGCCGCTTCGCCCGCGTGGAATTTTTCGGTTTTAATATAACCTATTACACTCAGATGTGGCTTTCTATTGGTGAATTTTTTTTAAATCGGTTCAGCAGATCCCGAGATTACTCCTTACAATTTAACAAATACACAAACACACAAACTTTACCTCTTTATAAATTAGAAAAAGATAGGTAATTTGAAACCCTATTTTGTTTTGTTCTTTTTTTTTCAAATATTTCAAACTAATATTTACTATTTAGCATTTACTTACAGTAAATATTAGTTTGGATTGTGAAATATCCTATTCTACTAATCCTACTAATATTTATAGCCTGACCAGGAACATAAAAACCCTGGCATAGAGGCGCTTCAATTGCATTTGATAGTGCAACACTGAGTACAGTCGTACATGTGTTAAATTAATAGGCTAAATTTATGTACCAGGATTCAGGATTACGGGCTAATTTGATATTTTCATAAATGAACGAAAAATATTATTAAAGGTAACCTGGTTTAAATAAATTAAATGAAACCATCAATCGAGCTAGTACGATTTATTTTATTATTCCACAATAATCAAATTCAGAACTTGAATATTCAACTGCAATGTCTGCTCATGAACGCTTCAAACTCGGTACTTCTTTCCCAATCCCATAAAATTCAAAACTTAGAAAGTGACAAAAAACTTTAAAACAGGTAGTTGAAACAGACTACAGCTAATTTTCATAGTGGACTGTACTATACGATAAACATGTCAGTCAATTTGACAACCTTTGTCGGAAACATTATTCAATGAAAATATTGTCCGAACCATTAGTATTTCTCTTCGACAAATACATTAACACATCGAGAACCACTTTTCTTTCACGACTATAAAAATATTTTAGCAATTTAATTCACAAAATCAATTGCACACATTTAAAATAAAGTTTGTTTACACTTTGACAACAATAGACTGACATGCAAGGTGACATGTCAATGAAGTTTTCAGTTACTGTTGCCATTAAAAGAAATTAGTACCTTTAGTTTTCCGCAACATGGCGAGGGTTTTTATGTTCCTGGTCAGGCTATAAAGGCGAAAGTTTGGATGTCTAGATGTCATGATGTCTGGATGTTTGTTACTCTTTCACGCAAAAACTACTGAACGGATTTTGTTGAAACTTTACAGTATTATTGTTTATAACCCAAATTAACATATAGGCTAACTTATGACGATATGTGACAAATAAATTTCAATAAATAAATAAGACGTGTCTAAAAAGCGCTATCTACCTATCGTCATTGGTTAAAATCTACAGCGCTGGACAAACTACTGTATGACGTGTGTAAATATTCATTCGGGGGAAACCGTGAAACGCCATCTATCAACATGATATCTAACGGGGGTAAAACGAGGTCCACGCGGACGAAGTCGCGGGCGGCCGCTAGTTTATAATAGGTAGCTTTCCCTCTGCAACCTTATTGGTATTCCATGTATGTGTCTTTTAACTGATTTCTGTTAAACATTTCATGTAAAATTTGTCCAGTTATAACTCCATTTACAACTGCATCAGTAAACAAGGGTTCATGTTCTCCAGCCCAGATGCCGAGTAAACAGAATCGTCTTTCAGTGATGTGCAGCTGCCCCTGTATTTGACCCACTGACCTAATTTTTTATTATTTATTTGTATCAGTGTGCTCTTCTAAAGAGTGTAAGACGATTGTATGTAGGTAGCTATTAAAATGTAATTTTAACTTATTGGTTTTGTCTCATATTTGAGGAATGTACTATGAGTAGAGTAGAGTAGAGTCTTCGTTTAAAAGGATGCAAACGATTTAAATTTCATTAGGTAGACAAAATTGATATTTATTCTTAATTATAAAAAATTTTAGCTTTCTCCAGTAACACTGATATTATTATACTGTGACTCATCAAAGTCATCATTGTCAAAAATATTGACAAATTGCGAACTGTCACGGCCAAAAAAGTGACACGCGTCCGTCCTCCGTAAGCGCCACCGCGCGATTTTTTCCACATTTTTTAACATAGTAACTAAATAAGACGCAATATAAAAATTTCATCCGTTAAAAGCCCTCAAGTTATTTCTGAACTTTAGTTTAGTAAAAGATTTAGAATCTCAAATCGCTTATTTTAAAAATAAAACCATAAATAGAAAACGAATAGAGGTAACTTTGGGAATTTATTCTATCGAGTCAACTTCATCAAATCGTGTTTCCATCCGTTAATAGCCCTAGAAAATATCCTCAACTATGCCCAATAAAAATCTTAGGCTTTAATTTTACTGTTTAGTGCCTCAAAAATGAAAAATGAAAACCTCATTTTCGCCATTTTCTCTGCTACCCGGCCTTAAGGATTGCGGGAAGGCGCTGGATGCAGACAGCTACCAACCTTCCAGTCTGGAAATCATTGGGGAAGGCTTGTGTCCAGCAATGGGTGTTCTATGACTGAAATGATGATGGTAATGAGACATCTATTGCGTAAACTCCTGCGCAATATTCGGCTGTCCTATACAAGGCGCTCTGCGCCGCGCCGACAGCGCGCACGCCTGGTGCGAGATCGCCGTGGCTGAGTTGGAGCCGGTAAGGAGCGTTTTAGGAGCATGAAGGCATCTTCCAATGCAGACAGTGAACAGTTCCGGAGATATTACACTTCCCTGCCTAACGCTTTGCGGCAGAGGAATCGCCGCACGCCTGGTGCGAGGTCGCCGTGGCCGAGCTGGAGCCGGTGAGGAACGAATACTAAGACATTCCCAAGAGTTCCAGGTGCTTGAAAACATCTTTCAATGCAGCGGCCCCTACCGTAAGCCTCGCGGTAGAGGGATCGCCTGCTCATGTACTAGGACTGCGCCGGCAGCGCGCAAGCCTGGTGCGAGATCGCCGTGACTGAGCTGGAGCCGGTGAGGAACGAATATTTAGAGTTAGACCATTGCAGGAGCTTGAAGGCATCTTCCAGTGCAGCAGTGAACTTACAGAGATCCCTGTCTTACATCTTACTGCAGAGGAATGCTTATGTAATCGGACTGACATGGTGGTGACATTATAGCGTAACCATTTAAAGATTGCGGGAAGGCGCTGGATGCAGGGCGCTACCTCCAGCTGTCTCCAGCTGTGGGCGTCTTGTGGCTGAAATAATGATGTTGATGATAAGACATCTATTACAGACACTCGTACCATTAAACGCATCGTGAGACGTCTACTTACAAGGTAACCGGACAGATGATGACTTTATAAAGGTTTTGGAAAGGCGCTAGACGCAGGCTGCTAACAACTAACTAATCTGGAAATCATCGGGAAAGGAGGAGGCCTATGTTCATTGTTATGACGTGATTTGATCATGTCTAGGTGACTTCTTCTTATCTCTCTTCCACAGGGCCAGCACCTAGACCAAGTGGAGAACTACCCAGCCGGTCTTCTCCGCGCCAACTACGTAGTGGACCTGATGGAGGCGCCGGGGCGGCTGCTGCCCCGCGGCGGGCACGAGGCGGCGCGCGTGTGCGGGCCCGCCTGCGCGCCGCCCTACACCGCGCACCAGCTGCCCGACGTCTGCCGCTGCGAGAACTGATACTACAATACAAAGAGAGAGAGAGAGAGACTATAGTCTGGTCCGGGAGCACGTAGAATTTTGTCCAATGACCCCAAGCTACCCATTCTTATCGCTCGCGCGTAATTATGTTGCTGTCGCGCTCGCACACTCACTGCGTGCGCCCGTCGCACAGTCGCGACAGTAATATAATTACGCTGCTGCCGTAGCCGCTGCGAGAACTAATAGAGAAAACAATCTGCCGAGGTTAGCCGTTGTGAGACTGAGAGACTACTTATAAAGTGTCCGACGAGTGCCCCTGAAAGATCTGAATTGTATTGAGTGTGACTTCCCCCTCCTCTACTCTGAGCAAACTGCTTGAAGTCTATCGCTGCGAAGCTGCCCTTACTTTCGCCCTCCTTAATAATATTACAAAAGATTGCTGTCACCCTACCATACACTGCTGCCAAGCTACTCAAGGTCTCCCGCTGTGAGAACTGATAGAAACAAGTCCCTGAGGTTAGCTAATAGCTATTATGAGACTCAGAACTGATTGTGTGTGACTAACCCACCTCATACCTGATAAGCTGCCCAGATTTCCGAGCTCCCTAATGTTACAATAAAGATTATTGACTCCCTATTTTACACCGCTGCCAAGCTGCCCGAGGTATGCCGCTGCGAGAACTGATAGACTACCAAAGTGCCCAATGAGTGTCCCTGTAAGATCCTATTGTAATGAGTGTGGCTAGCTCACTTCCTACTGCAGCGAAGCTGGCTGGATTTCCCCCCTCCCAAAACTTCACTAAAGATTGCTGTCACCCTGCCCGGTAGAGGCTACAAAGAGCCCAAGGTGTGTCGCTATAAGAACCTACTGTATTGAGTTTGGCTAGCTCACTTCCTACTGCTGGAAAGCTACCTGGACTTCCTCTTCTTCAAAAATTGCTGTTACCCTTGCCCTATACCGCTGTCAAGCTGCCCAATAGAGACTACAAACAGCCCGAAGACTGTAGCAACTGCCGAGCTTATTCTAGTGACTACAAACTGCTCTAATGCTGCTGCTGTGTAAACTGCTCAACTTGTGTGATTTCATCAAGCTGCCCGAGGTCTGCCACTGTCAAAGAGATCTGATAGAGACTACAGTGCCTGTGGTCTACTCCTGTAAAATCTGATAGTATTGTATGTGACTCACTCCATACCGCTGCAAAGCTACTAGGACTTCCTCCCTCCCTATCACTATACAAGATTACTGGCACCCTGCTCTACACCGCTGCTAAGCTGCTAGAAGTCTGACGCTGTGAAAACTGATAGAAACAAGTGCCTGAGGAGTGTTCCTGTCAGATCTAGTTGTACTGTGTCTTCCCTCTTATACTCTGAGCAAACCGCCCGAAGTATCTCGCTATGAGAACGACCAGCCGGTCTGCTCCGCGCCAACTACGTAGTGGAGCTGGTGGAGGCGCCGGGGCGGCTGCTGCCCCGCGGCGGGCACGAGGCGGCGCGCGTGTGCGGGCCCGCCTGCGCGCCGCCCTACACCGCGCACCAGCTGCCCGACGTCTGCCGCTGCGAGAACTGATACTACAATACAGAGAGAGAGAGAGAGAGAGAGAGAGAGAGACAGACAGACTAGTGACCAGAAACTACAAAGTGCCTGTGGTCTACTGCTGTAAGATCTGATAGTATTGTGCGTGACTGACTCACCCCATACGGCTGTGATCGAAGCTGCCCAGACTTCCCCCTAGCTAAACTACATTAAACATTGCTGTCACCCTGCCCGATAGACTACAAACAGCGCGAAGACTATAGCAAGTGCAGAGCTGATTTTAGTGTCTACAAACTGCCCCAATTCACAGCAGCATGTGTTAACTGATCAACTTGTGTGATTTCACCCTTCGACCACATACTGCCTAAGGAGTGTCCCTGTAAGATCTTATTGTAAAGCGTGTGGCTACCTCACTTCCTACTGAAGCGAAGCTGGCTGGATTTCCCCCTCCCTAAACTTCACAAAAGATTGTTGGCACCCTGCTCTACACCGCTGTCAAGCTGCCCGAGGTGAGATTACAAAGCGAGTTATTATATTGACTACAAACTGCCTCGATTCTGCTGCTGATGACTTGTTTGCGACTACACCTTCCGTACACTGCCAGTGGACTGCCCAGTCTGCCGCTGTAGATATTGACTCGTGTGTGACTGCCGCGCCCCCCTCCCCCTATACAGCCAGCAAACTGTCCAAAGACTACCATTATAAAAACTGATCGACTTGTGTGACTGCACCCCCCTCCGCTACAGACTAGCCTTTTGCTTTGCTGCCATTTTTGTCTGTAGTACATTAGTACAGTCTTTATCATGCGCGCGGACTTTCATTCTTGCAATAAAATGTTTTTTTTTGTGTATTCTTTACTAGAGACATGAATGATCTCCATGCAAACTTCCAACTTCTTCAACTTCCCTACTTAGGTAACCCCTTGCAATTATTATTAATTTGTTGCCTTCGTGCTTTTAGTAAGTAGAACAACTCAGCCCTTCGTGAATAATCACCACGAAAAGTTGAGTTTTTGGGAGGGTATATTTTTAATTTATTATTTTATTGTGATATAATGCTAGTGATTACATTCTGTGATATTATGTATATTTTATGGAATAAAGAAATAAAATTACTCTTCTGTGTAAAAAATAATTTTATTTAGATAAACTTAAGGCAGTTTTCGTTCCGTTCGTCACAATACTTTTCACAATAAATAGTTATTTTCCATATAAATCTTACATCAAGGCACGTTTCACGAATACACACAAATTGCACTGAAAATGGACGGACAGACAATCACAAACATTCAAGTAAACTTATAGATACTTAACTAAGACGGAGATAATATTCACATGTTTAGGAATTGCATTCAAAGTTTATCTTACGTATTTAACATGCAAAAAATAAAAGCTGCCTTCATTATGTATATTCATGCATTTAAAACATGCATAAATCCAGTCTTGACTGTGCTTCTTAAAAATATTTTATTAATAACACTGGACGGCACATCAAGCGTTACAGGTGCATTACAACTGTTGCTCTTATTTTGTAAGAAATAAGGGCGATTTTAGGACAACATAATAATATTACAACTGTTGTGCTGTCGTGTGTCCATGCAAATATTCTCCTATAAACTGTACACGATTTATTTATGACTAATATCTAAATATTACACAATGTCGATACCTTAGAGGTAACTTGTTCAAAGCAATAACGCTATAAAAGTAACAAAATACACTTCTTATAAAATCCCGTACTTAGTACGGGACTATACGTTTTTTGTAACATATTTTAGTATCAATGAAAAACAAAAGTATAATTATTTCTCCACAAACGCGTAAACGTTTTTTCATTCCATTGAGATCTAACAACTAATATTTAAAATTAGTTGGAATGAACATAGTGATACTTGTAAAGATAAGTTTTAATATTATTATTTATATTTATTTAAAAAAGGAATGTAAATTAGGGTAAGTAAGGTAAATAGAAACAAAAAATAAGTAGTGTAGAATAGAATTATAAATGTCTAAATTAAAATCAGTCTAAAATGTAAAAATGTTAATGGCCACCTGTAAAATAGCTGTCACAATACCTATAAATATAAAAAGATGCCATAAATTGAAGAATTCATATTTTATAAATTAAAAAATAATAAAGTTTAAAAGCTATAAAAGTAATTGCCATATTATTTTATACTTAATACTAAGCGGTGGTGGATTTAATAACTGAATAGTGTCAAAGTATTATATTTAATACATTTTGTTGTCATTATATTGTAGTCACTGATTGCTCACACCCAAAGTAAATTCCAAAAAAATCTATCTGAAGTTGATTAACAAAACGGGAAATCGTTTCTTCTCGTGAAGATAACTTGTTTAGTGATGTGTTTATAAAATTAGTGATGTGATGACATTATCAAAACCGATTCATAAAGGAAGATTCCGTGTTCCATGCATTGTTTATGATGCCCGAAAAAAGTTTATTTTTATTACACGCACTGGTTACTCACAACTTCTAGTTTTTATTGGCCAACCTGCATTGGTTGGCCAATAAAAACTAGAACCTACCCGAGCCGTGATACATTTTTTTATCCAGCCAGGCTATGATGCGCACCATGATAAATCTTATCGACGATTTTAGACGACAAAGGCTAATGCAAAATCAATTAATAGTTCTTGCAACTCTCGAAGGCGAGTGAGCTTTACTTGTGTGTGTACGTGTACATGCACATAACTTTAATGTGTAAGGCTTTTTTTAGTGTCACGCGGACCGCTCCGCACGGCCAATCTGTATGAACTTCTAGGGAGCGTTTTAGAGTAATGCGGTCCGGAGGAACCGCTCGCTCCCTAGCAGTTCATACAGATCGGCCGTGCGGAGCGGTCCGCGTGACACTAAAACCAGCCTTACCCCTTTCGCACCTGAGATTTTCGTTCCTTTGTTTTGCAATGAAAACTATATTATTATTTTGGCAAAGAAGTGGTAATATTAATGTAAAAAATAGTAAAAAAATCCAGCGAGCGGAGCGATCCGCACTGACAGTCCGCGTGACACTAAAACCAGCCTTATGTCTATCAAAACTTGAAAAAACGAACAGTAGCAGGCCACCACACATGTAAAGCTCACACGCCTTCGTGATTTGCAACAACTGTAAATGCCGTTTTAAAGTTTAGCGTGGCGCGCATCCTAGGCCTGTTGAAATACTTATCTAATGAGGGCTATTGTTTTAGCGCTCACCAGTTAGCGCCACTGTAGAGTAAGGTCCTGTCACTTGCTAGTAGCGAAGACAGTGGCACCATCTGGTGAGTGCTAAAGTGGTAGGAGGACTATTGCATTTACACTCATCAAGATGGCGCCACTGTAGAGTAAGGTCCTGTCAATCGCCAGGGGTGCCAACTGTTAAGTATAAAAACGATAGCCCTCATTGTATACTCCGAAATGTTAGTAAGACCCATGCAGTATTCATACAGTGGTTTGCGGGACGCCTGCGACCATTTGCGTGCGGGATCGCGCCCTGGGCAGAGGCTCCGGCGCGCGGGACACCACGCTTTCCTTCAGCGACAGCGCCGAGCCCGTGGAGGCTTGGGAATCCGGCCGCGATTGCAGCGTTTGGGCCTGGCTCGCCTGAAATAATAACATGATTTGATTACCTTACTTACATAGACTTATAGCTGACAAAAAAAAAATGCTTTTCAAAACCGTTTCTGTTCTTTATTTTATTTTATTAAGGAAAACAAACAGTTGTACAATAAGAATTACAATTAAAACCTTATATAAACATTTAAGTAATTATACAACCAACACCGTTATCCACAAGAGGACTGTGGGTCTAGAATGCGCGCCGCGAAACGATGCAACCGCGCGATTTTATCGATTTAACGTGATAAGTCCATACATTTACCATCCAAAATAATTGTTCTGATCCATTTCAGGATTGAAGGGAGACGGAAAATTAAAACTTAACTTTCTATCATCATCATCATTTTAGCCATAGGATATCCACGGCTGAACATAGGCCTCCCGCAATGATTTCCACTTTGATCGGTTGGTAGCGGCCTGTGTCCAGCGCTTTCCTGCTACCATTATGATGTCGTAAACTTAACCAAGGCATACTACGGTGTCGATGATCATCTCGGTGTTCGTAGATTAGACAGGATAGAGTAGGAAAACTTATTGTTGCCGAAAGTTCGAACGAGAGTTTCTGTACCACTAGTTGGGTTAAATTGTAGATTCTGGCTAAACAAGCAAAATTGCAAAGGTGTTAATTTTACTCTCATATACCATCGATTGTCGCTGCAGTATCGATTTAATTACGAGCACACTTACCGCTCTGCTTATAGTTTGCGGAGTGGGCGGGCGCTTCACAGGCACATCCCGATACTCGTAGATGTTGTCTCGGGAACGCGAGTTGTTCTCGATTCCGACATTTTCACTCTCGGGCACCATAAATATGTCGTCGCTGTAGTATCGATCCGTTTCCCTGTGATACAAAGGCAGTAATTTAATGTTATGATTTCGTACTTTATTTGTTTTGTTGCTATTTGCCAATATGCGATTCAAGAAGTCTAAAATATACTAGGCAACAATGAGATGCTATAGTCTATCCAATATAGCTTGATTAGAATGACGGCTGTCAAACGAATGTGACTAGTGATGGGTATGTTTCGTACGGTTCACATAGATGTATCGATAAGTGTTTCGAAAAAATGATATAAAAAAATGCACCCAATTTTTCTTCATATCTTTATTCATAAAAATTACAATTATGATTTAAATTTAAAGACAGTAAAATTTAAAATTCATGTCAAGGGTGTACAACCTAAGTCGTAGTCATTATCATCAGTGTTCTTCAGTGTTTTTTTCCTCTCGCTAGAGGGCGGTGGGCATCTCTTCTAGAGCAACGGTGCTATGAATACCCATAAAATTACCGGTGATTGATTTCCGATGTTTGATTATCTAAGAATGAAATGTTTTTTGGTTTTTAATAGTGAACATTTAGAAAAACGTACAACTTGACTTAAATATGTTGAAAAATGAGTTAGAAAAAATATTTGTTAAATATGTTAAAAAAACAGTTTAAATTTAATATGAAATTTGTCGATATGTCCCAACACTAACATTTT
Organism: Ostrinia furnacalis; assembly: GCF_004193835.3. Classification (NCBI taxonomy): domain Eukaryota; kingdom Metazoa; phylum Arthropoda; class Insecta; order Lepidoptera; family Crambidae; genus Ostrinia; species Ostrinia furnacalis. Next base: position 154,592 of record NW_021137570.1, on the reverse strand, counting down.
TGTAACTCGAGATAACCTTGTAGAGACGTCGTTAATACTCTAGCTTCATTTTCATAATTTCGAATTACTACTTATTGGTGTAATTTAACGCTGCATTTACACGAAATTATCATTTTTATTGGAAGCACTGTCGTTGAAAATATTGTTTGTAGGTCAGACGTGAATTATTTCTTGTACGCCAATATTTAGCTCTCATTGATCGCTACTACAAAGTTATGTCGTTACTTTTGATGGCAGCTGTCATTCTAATCAAGCTATATTGGATAGACTATAACTAGTGGATTCGCAGCTTTAAGCCGGTTTTCCAAAACGCTTTTTTCTCCAGTCCGGCTCAGTGGAAACGGACCTTAGTCATAGACTGATATTATGGAGATTATTTAAGATAAAATAAAACTATTTCACTAACTACTGACTGATAATAGCGACTTAAAATCACGTTAACATAAACATATATTCACGAGTAGGGTTTGCTCTCGAGAAATCCCGGTACTCATTTTTCCCGGGAATTCCCGATAATCTAATCCTTTATCTAGTTCCGGTACTGACGATGCAATTCCCGAGACTTTCGGTACTTTCGGGACTTCAATAATTTATTTTTGAATAATAAAAATTCAAAAATTTTTTGACTACATGCCATCATCTTTTTACGTACACATTATCAACAAATGAAATAATATTAATAATGTCCCTAATTCATTTATCTGATTGTACTAAGTACCTACTACTTATTATTTCTTATAAAAGCGTGTTTTTTTTATAAACCTAATTTAGTTAATTTATGTTTTGTCCCTAACTCTTGTCGCTGCCAGTATTTGACATTGATAGAAAGTGAGAAAACATAATAATATTTTAACTAAAATAGGTTGATTAAACGATTGTTGCTTTTTATGAATATGGCGGTTATGATTTTTAAATGGGCATTTATAACTAGTTTTGTCGTGTTGTGTAACTGTTTTGACTGATTTATTATTAAGGTAACAGACCAATTGAACTGAACAGAAAAAGTTTAATATTTTTGTTAACCTATTGACATTTTTATTAAAATTACGTAGAAATTAATTAATTTGTTTTAATAACCATTCACGTGGGTACCGAAATTCCCGAATTTCCCGGTTTTCCCGGTACTGGCTTAGACCTGGTACCGGTAATTCAGTAACACTCCTTAGTACCGGGACTTGCAAGCCCTATTCACGAGCACAAAATCTACAATGAAGCAACTACACTACAGTTTTCACCCACGTATGCAAAGAAAGCGATAATATACGGCATATACAATACATAAACGACACAAAAGCTGTAATGTAATATTCATGAGGGTTTTCGCGAATTAAAGATCCGCTAGATGGCGGGACGTGGATGTGGGGTCGGACTGCTGCGTGATTGGTGGATTTTGACATATCTGTCAATGGCATGTCAAAAATAACCAATCATGCAGCATTTGGACCTCGCGTCTACGTATTGCCATCTGGCGGATTTTTCATTCGCGAAAACCCTCATTGGTGGTTAATGCAAGCGGAAGTGTTAATATTTGTTAATGTCACCTACGCAGCTGGAACCATTTTCCATTTCGGAGGCGCAGCCCTGTTAAAGATACGAGTTAATGTAGAATACCACATGTTAGTAAAATAATACAGTTAGTTGAAAAGTGAACCTTAATGACTTGTCATAAGAACACAAGTGAGAAATTAAGTATTCACTGGCATGTGAGTGACGTGATGTAAGACGGTTTAGTATTTCAGAAATGAAGACATATTATGCAGTTAGGGTTTGCGCGTACGGGTGACTTTTGTCGCCGTAACTGTTTCGTCACTCATACCAAGTCCGTGGAGAAGAAACTTTTTGGTCACCTCCATAGATGTTTCACCAGTGCGCGCGAGGGTTAGTCAAAACTATTTAATTATTATTTCTCAAAAATGACAAATCAATAGAGAGAGACCATGTACCTACCTTTTGGCGTTTCTCCACAGCATACAGCAAACGACTAGAAGTACGATGAGGATGAGGCAGAAACTCGACACCGACCAGAATGCTATCTGCAGCGGTTGCTTTGGCTCCCACCAGAACTGTTGGCAAACAATCCACAGTTTAGATATTGTTTTTTAAATATTATCTTTGGACAATTTTACACAGCGCCATCTAGCGTCAAAGTTCTCGTGTTGTTCAACAAATTGGACAGAATTATTAGACAAACGCGGTAACGCACCGCGAAATTATTAAGCAGTCGGTGTAATAGTATAATAGTGGCCTAAGTAGTCGCGTAGGACACACGGCGCCTGAATTATTGATCGTATTAATGTAGGCGCACACTAAGCGACAGGCGACAGCTCGGCGACTAGACGCCTATTCTAGACAATTTCATTGTTAGCTTGTCGTCGCGACTCTGACGCGAAGTGTGCGAATCTTTGAACAGAATGTATGAAATTGTTAGCCGCAGCAGGCCTGTTCATCTCCGCGAGTTTACATCGAAAACAAAACACGCACGATGGCCCACCTACAGGATACTATTCGACAAGGCCTCACATACGAGCGAACATTGACTCACGCACGCGTATTCTTGTGTATGATGGTAGAAAATAAAGAAAATGGTGTACTAAATACTGTGCAGTATTTAACTGCCTAAATAATAATAAAAACACAGAATGTACTTTTTTAAGTTGCCTCAAGACACTGAGAGGTAAAGGAGTAGTTAATATTATTCATGATAATTCATGCTAAATCATGTATTTCCTCCGCCATTTTCCGCAGTTTGGCACCTCACGTCGCAATCATTTTACCGAATTAAGTCAGCCCTATAGCTTCGGCGCAGTGCCGATCACTGACGTTTGTCAACAAAATGGTGCTTGACTCTTGAGACAGGCTAAATTACACCATATTGTTAATGACATTGAGCATACATTTTTTTAAATACCTTCGCGAAGTAAAACTTCTGTACGTAGTACTTATTATTATTCTGTGGCCGCAGCCTGTGTCTTCGCGTCTAAGTCGCCAAGCGCGCAAGCGCGCCCAGTGTGCTCCTACACTTACGTTGCATGGCGTCGCGTTGCTTCATCTCACGTCCCGGCGTCGGTCACCTAGGACAACGGGCAATAGCTCTTACCTCAGTGATGGGCGGGTAGGTAGGCACCAGCCTGCCGATGACAGTGGGCAGGTACACGGTCCAGAAGGCGAGCTCGGTCTGGCGGTAGTTGAGCTGGATGCTGGAGTTGAAGGTGGTGTTGAGGTTGAGGTAGCGCAGCTGACCCGCCTTGGCCAGCTCGAAGTGCACGCCGAGGATGCGAGAACGGGTTGGGTTGCTGGAAGAAAAGATAAGTTAGATTCTTACTTTTAACATAATCTTAACTTTTTTTTTATAAAGATTATTAGTTACTTTATTTTTTACACAAATTACTAATACTCCCGTTGGCTCCTCGTACTAAGCTAAATATGCTTGTATCACGAGTGAGCTCACCACAATAGTCGAGCGGCGGCAGGGACCAAACCCGCGTTCCCCGGATCACGAGTCGGCCAGCCGACCCCTTCACCGTTCGGCTATCGTGGCTTCAACTAATACTAATTCGGAGTACGGATTTTTGCTAAATTAAAAACTTAATTGCTTTTACTTTACTTTAATTTAGTAACTATGCCTTGACACCTGCAGGGTTACTCTAAAAAACGTTATCCAAAGAGATGTGCGCGACGACAGATAGATCCGAAACTATGTAAACAGAGTTTCGCTAATGTCTTCGACGATATAGTGCGTTCTCAATCTAAAGTCCGGTCGAGCAGATAGAATTTCGTACAATGACCCCAAGCTACCCATCTTTATCGCTCGCCCGTAATTGTATTAGTGTCACACTCGCACACTCACTGCGGCCGCCCGTCGCACTGCTCGGCCACCGGACCTTATACGATTGCCTATACATGTTTTGTTGCAAAATAACGCCTGTTACAAACATAGGATGTCGTAACTTGTCGTGTCGTCGCCTTTAGACTAGGCGCAGACCACCGATTTTTAGTTGGCCGATAGTTGGGCCTGATTTTAATTTGTATGAAGAATCGGCCAAATCAAATCGGTGTAATGTGCGCACTTCCATACATGTCCATACTGATCAACTGCCCGACTAAACTATCGGCCGACGAAAAATCGATGGTCTGCGCCTAGGCTTACGTAACAATGACAATATTATGAATACGTCAAAACAAAAAAATAAACTCACCCGAATCTCGCAAAGTCCGAATACGCCTTCATAAAGAAGTGGCTCATGTTCCTATCATTGGGCGTCCACTGCTGGCGGTCTATTCTCATTTTCACCGGGAAAAACTCTTGGTCCATAAACGGGGCTCCGGTTAAGAAGGTATGCTCTGTATCGTGGGCATATTGACGCCATTCTGGCCAGCGATAGGCCTCCACTGTGGTGTTTAGGACATACATGTAGACTGGTACGTTTTGTTCGAGTAAAAGTTTGACCATTTTGTCGGTTGGCGCGCGGTAGAGAAAGTCGGATAGGAGCTGTAAAAGAAACGGAGTAATTTAGTATGTTATTATTATTGCAAAACTAATGAATAGGCCAGTAGAATTAAACACAAAAATTGATTAAATCGGAAATAATTCCTACAAAAGATTTTTTTGCTTTAATGGCTTCATTGGTTGCCCATTAAGACTCTCCTAAGTTTTCGACTTCGACGGAGTTGTGCTTAAGTGGTGGGGGCCCCCGAAAGGGGCGTTTTTTCGATTTTCCGGTTATACCGCGTAAAGGACTNAGGTACACGGTCCAGAAGGCGAGCTCGAAAGGCCGCGAAATTATCAAGTAGTCGGTGTATAATAGTAGCCTAAGTAGTCGCGTAGGACACAGATTGATCGCATTACGTCGCTTCGCTTCATCTCAAGTCCTATCACTCACCTAGGACAACGAATGTGAGCACTTACCTCAGTGATGGGCGGGTAAGTAGGCACCAGCCTGCCGATGACAGTGGGCAGGTACACGGTCCAGAAGGCGAGCTCGGTCTGGCGGTAGTTGAGCTGGATGCTGGAGTTGAAGGTGGTGTTGAGGTTGAGGTAGCGCAGCTGACCCGCCTTGGCCAGCTCGAAGTGAACGCCGAGAATTCGCGAGCGGGTTGGGTTGCTGGAATAAGGAACGTTAGATTCTTACTTTCAACATTATCCTAACTTCTTTTAACTAATACCAGGCCTGTTCATCTCCGCGAGTTTACATCGAAAACAAAACACGCACGATGGCCCACCTACAGGATACTATTCGACAAGGCCTCACATACGAGCGAACATTGACTCACGCAAGCGGTTTCTTGTGTACGATGGAAGAAAATAAAGAAAATGGTGTACTAAATACTGTGCAGTATTTAACTGCCTAAATAATAATAAAAACACAGAACAGAATGTACTTTTTTAAGTTGCCTCTAGACACTGAGAGGTAAATAAGTAGTTAATATTATTCATAAATCATGTATTTCCTCCGCCATTTTCCGCAGTTTGGCACCTCACGTCACATCATTTTACCGAAGTCAGCCCTATAGCTTCGGCGCAGTGCCGATCACTGACGTTTGTCAACAAAATGGTGCTTGACTCTTGAGACAGGCTAAATTACACCATATTGTTAATGACATTGAGCATACATTTTTTTAAATACCATCGCGAAGTAAAACTTCTGTACGTAGTACTTATTATTATTCTGTGCTAATACTTAATACTATCACCCCATTATTAATAAAAGTTACACCCTAGTTGAACTCTGGCTGAAGTTGTCATTTAGTATGGAAATGACATTTTAATCCAGAGTTCATTAATTGCTTTTACTTTAATTTAGTAACTATGCCTTGACACCTGCAGGGTTACTCTAAAAAACGTTATCCAAAGCGATGTGCGCGACGACAGATAGATCCGAAACTGTGTAAATAGAGTTTAGCAAATGTCTTTGACGATATAGTGCGTTCTCAATCTAAAGTCCGGTCGCCGAGCAGATAGAATTTCGTACAATGACCCCAAGCTACCCATTTTTGTATTGCTGTCGCGCTCGCACACTCACTGCGGCCGCCCGTCGCACTGCTCGGCGACCGGATTTTATACGATTGCCTATACATGTTTTGTTGCAAAATAACGCCTGTTACAAACAAAGGATTTCGCAATGTTTAACTTGTCATGTCGTCTTTACGTAACAATGACAATATTATGAATACGTCAAAATAAAAAAAAAACTCACCCGAATCTCGCGAAGTCCGAATACGCCTTCATAAAGAAGTGGCTCATGTTCCTATCATTGGGCGTCCACTGTTGCCTGTCGATTCTCATCTTCACCGGGAAGAACTCTTGGTCCATAAACGGGGCTCCAGTTAAGAAGGTATGCTCTGTATCGTGGGCATATTGACGCCATTCGGGCCAGCGATAGGCCTCCACTGTGGTGTTTAGGACATACATGTAGACTGGTACGTTTTGTTCGAGCAATAGTTTGACCATTTTGTCGGTTGGCGCGCGGTAGAGAAAGTCGGATAGGAGCTGTAAAGAAAAACAAATGTTAGTACTTTAGGAGATATGGTTTACTTTTTTTTACTGTTGTGTTAAATCTTTGTTGATGTCATCAAAAATTTTAAATATCAAATGGGATTAATGTTGAACGCATTAATATATACTCAACATCAAATAAACCGCACCTTTCGCGACGCGAGTTTTAAAGATTTTCTTCTGACACAATCATGTTACCCCAACAATACTGGTGTTATTTGAAAGCCCAATAAATAAACTTGAAGAAAAATACATTTATTTTTTTTATGAACACTTAACGGGTACCATAAATGTGACTTGAAAAAAGGCCTAACTTGGGGCTTACCTCTGGGAACAATTAGACCAGTTTTTGTGGTTATAAAACCAAATAATGATATTACGTGTCCTTTTTAACAGATGGATAGCGATTAATCCCAATTCAACAGTATTATAGCCATAAAATTTGGCTCAAGCGTAACTACCTATTTTTTGATGAAGTGACTCTGGATCCTTCTAAAAACACATTTTTGAGGTAAACACCTTTCCTTTAATGAAATGAAGTTTAGAACTAGGCTTTCAAATGGAACCAATGTTGGTAGGAAGTGGGGATGCATACGTTTGAGAAGTGCTTGTTGCGGGAGGTGCGATTTATTTGATGCCGAGTGTATAATTTGTCGTTTCGAAACAATTTTTTGTCGTGTATAGGTTTGGCAAGTGTTGACCGCGTTCGTCCAATCTTAAACAAGACACACGCACGCGACATCCGAAAAATGCAATTATAAAATTAACTGTCACTTAGAAAAATACTTAGAAGTAGAAGTACTATATTCAGCTTTGGGGCAAGCTGACACTGTGAAATTGTCCAAAGATTAATATTTATTTATTTAACATTTTAGGTGCATACATAACCATTTACCACAAAATTTTATTGAGGCAAGCTGAAAAGCTCAGCAAAAATTGTGACATGACACAAGTCGTCAAATCACGTAACTGGTTTTCAGCTCAATCTTGATGTTTCGCGCTGATATAGTGTGTGGACCGCGGATCTTCTGTCAGAAGGGCATTATAAATAACTAAACTACACACTTACGTGTATGTACTGGTCGCGTATAGCGCTGACGTTGTGCGGTTCAGGATGATACGTGTACATGTATCGGACTGCCTCGTACACGCCGCGAGGATTCAAAGTGTAGTTGTAGCGGAGTACTAACTCCGCCACCTTCTGATTGAACCAATTCTCGGTGATCTGGTACGACGGCGCGAGGGAATCGTTGTTGTCTGTGTAAAAAGCTCAGAGTTTAGTTTCAAGGTTTAGAACAGGGATTCCCAATTTTTTTTTGCCAAGGAACCCTAATTGATTATACTTTTCCTAGCGGAACCCCCGTACTACTCCGCCCTCACGCCCTGCAACTCCCTTGTGCGTAAACAAGTCGGTGCGAGCTAACAACGTCGGTCACGAAACGTGGGATATTTTTCACGGAACCCTTGCGGCCTTTCCACGGAACCCCAGGGTTCCGCGGACCACCATTCGGGAACCGCTGGTTTAGAAAATAAAAAATAAAAAAGTAAAAAAAGGTACATAAAAAGTATTTCTAAAAGATGTCACATGTACAATTTATTCTAGCGGTCTCTGCACTAAGCTAGAAAGCTTGTATCGCAGTGGCCAAATAGAAATGGTGGTAAGAGACAAAAAGGTCTATGACTCAGTGATTGCAGGAGACCCACAAACCCTGTCATTGTGCCATAAGCAACATATAAACGGGGAGTTCTGCCTCGTTCTTTTAGAATAATTAAATTGCCGTGACTTTGCCAGTTACCTTAAATCGATTAATTTTATTTTTGCTATAATTAGCATAATTGGCTATAGTATCAGGAAAAAAAACGAACCGAAAGAGATTTAGGCCGAGTTGCACCACCTAACTTTAACGGTAACTATAACGATAACCAGTGCTTTATGTATGGAGTTTAAGGCGGTTATCACACTGCGCCGCGCTCCGCCGCGGAGCGCGGGGCGACAGATTTAATCATTGTATGCAAGTACCTCAAGTTTGTATAGAAAACATGCGCGGCACTTCACACTGACAACGCGTCCGCGCGCGTGATTTTTTATATGAAAATCAAAGTGATACTGCAATCAAGCCTAAGTCATCGAAAGAGCACTAAAGTACGGCTAACTAGCAGCGACACAAAAGGTCGATACGACTGTCGAGTTGTTATATTCTGTCTCTTCCCATCTTGTGTATTTGCTCTCCCGCCAAAATATGTCAAAGTCAGACGGGTTCACCCATGTCATTGGGTTTGTTTGCATTTGGTATCGCTTCTCATTGGCCGTACTTTAGCTTGTGATAAGTCTCCTCACAAATAAAGTATGCCGCCTCCTGCGTGGTGACGCCAGTCATATACTGTAGCGCGGGGTTGTACTGGCGGCGCTTCAGCTGTGGGGATTGCTGTCGCGCTCGCACACTCACTGCGGGCGCCCGTCGCACAGTCGCGACAGCAATATAATTACGCGCGAGCGATAAGGATGGGTAGCTTGGGGTCATTGGACAAAATTCTACGTGCTCACGGACCAGGCTTTACTCACAGATGAAGTAGGCCGCTTCCTGCGTGGTGACGCCAGTCATATACTGAGCGCGAGGTTGTACTGGCGGCGCTTCAGCTGTGGGGATTGCTGTCGCGCTCGCACACTCACTGCGGGCGCGCGTCGCACAGACGCGACAGCAACATAATTACGCGCGAGCGATAAGGATGGGTAGCTTGGGGTCATTGGACAAAATTCTACGTGCTCACGGACCAGGATTTACCAGGCCTGTTCATCGAAAACAAAACACGCACGATGGCCCACCTACATGATACTATTCGAAAAGGCCTCACATACGAGCGAACATTGATTGGTGTACTAAATACTGTGCAGTATTTAACTGCCTAAATAATAATAAAAACACAGAATATACTTTTTTAAGTTGCCTCAAGACACTGAGAGATAAATAAGTAGTTAATATTATTCATGATAATTCATGCTAAATCATGTATTTCCTCCGCCATTTTACGCAGTTTGGCACCTCACGTCACATCATTTTACGAAGTCAGCCCTATAGCTTCGGCGCAGTGCCGATCACTGACGTTTGTCAACAAAATGGTGCTCGACTCTTGAGACAAGCTAAATTACACCATATTGTTAATGACATTGAGCATTCATTTTTTTAAATACCTTCGCGAAGTAAAACTTCTGTACGTAGTACTTATTATTATTCTGTGGCTTTACTCACAGATGAAGTAGGCCGCTTCCTGCGTGGTGACGCCAGTCATATACTGTAGCGCAGGGTTGTACTGGCGGAGGCGTAGCAGCTGTTCGGGCATGGTGTCGAGGAGCCGCCAGTCGCGCTGCCGCCAACCCTCGTACCACTCGTCGCCGGGGAACGTGAAGTTCCGCTCGAAGACTGGACCCCAGGGGATGAAGCCTACTTGCGGCTGTGGGGAAAAAAATGATTAATATTACGAAAAAACGTTGTTCAAAACTCAAAATTCAAGGCCAGAGATGGGTTGAATTTCAATATCTGGATTTAATAGAGACAGAATTGTATTTTCGTGTCAAATAAAGATTTTTTATTTTGTTATTGAGTGTACTTAACATTTTCAAAATTCATCAGTCAGATAAAGGGATCCAAAATAGAACAAAAATTAAGAGACTAATGCCCGTTTTGACCCCTATTGTAAAGCGTAACAGGAATTTTGTTTTCATAGGAGTCACTTAAAAATGGGATTGATGGTGAAAACGAGCATAATTCGAACAGTCAAATGGGAAAGAACTTGTCTTCATTCAGCACCCAGTCTGCCAGTGCTGACTCAATCTGTCTTCTATCCCTGAACCACTCTGTAAAAGAGAACCCTTACCTGAAACTCAGCATTTCCCAGCTCATAGAAGCTCCTCCCTTGGCGGAGGCAGTTGACCAGCTTCCACGACGAGTCNGACGAGTCAATAGGACAGCCCAACAGCCTTCCAAATACCAGAGACGTGTTCTGCACGCGGAACTTGTCTTCGATCATCGCCCAGTCTGCTAACGCTGACCCGCTCTGGGAATAAATTAAACAATTTAAAAAAACGTTTTTTGTGATTGCCATTCACCAAAGAATTTGCGCTGTTCAAATCAAATTAAATCAAAAATATTTTATTCAGTTTAGACCAATTAGCACTTATGATTGCGACATTTGTTCCTGATCCTGGTGATCAGGTCTCTAGTCTGCAATGCTACGGCTAGAAAAGGTAATAGAAGTCCGGTCCCCATTAAATTCTTGGTAAGCCGTGGGTGTTTAAGTCAACGACGAGCGTGACATAATGCGGCAAGTGCGACGAACCAATGGCATTCATCACTTGCGGCTTATGTACCACTTTGCGTTCTTGTCGCCGACGTAGGACATAGCTAAGTGACACTGGCTAAAGGCATGAATAACCTGCGCTATGATCCTGGTGACCAGATCCCTAGTCTGTGGCGCCATGGCCAGTATACCAGCAGAGGCGGCGCCGGCACCCGGTCCGAACAGAGTGATAGAAGCCCGGTCCCCATTGAAGTCTAGCTAAAGCGTGGCTACTAAAGGCTTCCACAGACCAAACGCAGGTCAGAAGCAGTGCGGGTCAGTTGCAGCGCGGCTGAGGCAAGCTGAAAGCAGCGCAGTAGCAAAGCAAGTGGTTGTCAAAAATTTCAATATTCGAAAACCGCGACAACGCGCTGCTACCGCCGTGCGTCCGGTGTGTCATGCTAATATGGCCGCCATAGTAATACAACAGCGCGGGCCCGCGTTCGCGCCGCTTCTGTCCCGCTCCCGCGCGCCTCGTTTGTATTTCGGTAGTTGCAGTGCGGCGCGGTTGGAGCGCGGGCCCGCGTTCAAATTTGGTGTGACACACTTCAAAGAGTTTCTTGTATTACAACTTGCGCGGGCCCGCATTCAAACTGCGCTGCTACTGCCCCGCGTTTGGTCTGCCCAAGGCTTAAGTGACGCCTAGCTTAGGAACACTGACCTGCGCTATAATCCTGGTGACGAGGTCCCTAGTCTGCGGCGCCACAGCCAATAACCCAGCAGAGACGGCGCCGGCACCCGGTCCGAACAGCGTAATAGACGCCCGGTCCCCATTGAAGTCTAGCTAAAGCGTGGTTACTAAGTGACACCTAGCTAAGGAACACTGACCTGCGCTATAATCCTGGTGACCAAATCCCTAGTCTGCGGCGCCACAGCCAATATCCCAGCAGAGGCGGCGCCGGCACCCGGCCCAAACAGCGTAATAGACGCCCGGTCCCCATTAAATGCTCCGATGTTGTCGTGGATCCAACGGAGGGCCATCGCCTGGTCGAGGATCCCGTAGTTCCCTGGAGAGTTCTCATCGGCAGTTGAGAGGAAACCTACGAAGAAACATACAGTTGTACTATGACTAAAAAGTAGACAAAATTGATTATACTGCCGTAAAGCATGATGCGGTGATGTATTGATAGAAGATATGAGCAAAAATGGGATAACGAATGACCATGCTGCTGTTAATTAATAATAATAATAAATCTTTGGACAATTTCACACAGCGCCAGTTAAGTAAGCAACTTATATGCTTGTGTTAAGGGTGCTAGCTTAACGAATATACTACATACTTTAATTGAATGCTAATAATTGGGTACACAGAACTACTGAGCAATATTGCCGAAGAATTATTCGACTTAATAAAATCAAGAAAAGCACATCGAAGACGAAGGTATAGGCAACTTTTCACTACAACATAGAAAACGACACAGAAAGAGTTAAAAGAAGATATTATTTACGTATTACATTAAAATAACTAACAAGCATGCGTAAAAAGGTCGAAATACTGCTAAAAATCACATTAACATCTATAAATTACTAGCTGACCCGGCGAACTTCGTACCGCCTTAGCGTAGAGATTTTCTTAATATTTTTTTCCGTAAGAACCATCCTTGGACATCCACAAACATTTAAAAAAAAGAATTATCGAAATCGGTTCAGCCGTTCACACGTGATGCCGTGACAACGCGAAACGGGTTTCATTTTTATATATATAGATAATTATCATTAGCGTTAGATTTTACCTTCCTTTTTAGCATTGGCTACAGACCTTAGAAAAAATACTTTATAATAATACATTATAAAGTCAAAGTCAAGTCAAAATTTCTTTATTTGTTTGGACTAATAAATAGTTCTTACAAATCGTCATTTTGCTCTTAAGGAGCCTCTACATGTCTCATAATCTTTTTACCCTACCAGCGCTTCGAGACCAACATTTGGCAAGTGCTGAGAAGAAGCGCCGCAACAAACTCAGTCACCACTGTCTGCCGGTTAATATAAATAAATAAAATAGTAGTAGTAGGTACATTCGATTCAGGAGCAGTTCACTGAATTTACCATGCATTCTTGTATGGTGTATCTTATAAGAATGGGTATACAAGATTGCGTGGTCAGTCACTCTGGTTCTCCTGAGTAGCTCAAAATCTGTTGGGAGAGTCTCGTTTTGACAGTTCTAATAAAAAGTGTCAAAGTAGCTCAGTTGGTAGAGCAGTCGCCCGGCAAGCGGAAGGTCGTGGGTTCGAGTCCCGCCTTAGGCAGATTCGATTTTTTCAAGTTGTTTATTTATTTATTGTTCATGGTGTCAAAAACCCTATTCTTTTCCACTGTGACTGACCTATGCCTTGAGTCTTGATTAATAAACATAAACCAATCAATTGCTCTCAACAGCGTGTCGTGAGGTCGCCTCAATTGAAATCTGAATTAAATGCGGTTCAATGCCCAGGTCAGGCCAATTGAATTCTTGTACAGTTGAATATCCGCCTTTTGTAAGAATAAAGGATGTAAAAATGAGTTTTTACTGAATGGATTAGTGGATGGAGCATTGTTTTGTGGATCATTGATTCGAATCCGGGACGGGCAAACTTATGAGTCGGATATGTGCTTTTGTTTCGTTGTTTTTATAATAAGGATTAAGATAAGATAAATTTATTGAATAAAAACTTAGCCTAAGTACGAGAAACTTAAACGGGGCTATGAAAGTATTTGGTTAGTAACAATTATGTTAATTAATTTAAGATTGTGAGTCGGATATGTGCTTTTGCTTTGTTCTTTTTATAATGAGGATCGCAACTAAGATATTAATGATGTCAGTCTTTATTGACATTTTGTTAACCCAAACAATTGTAGAGTTTCTTTTGTTTTTAATTTTACGAGACATTTTCATGGACAAATGTAGTTACTAATCCTTACAATAGGCTCTTAGGTACAAGAGAGTGTTTTTTCTATTGTTTACTGTAAAAACTTATTAATATAATTTATTTTTCATTCAAACACTCAAGTAAAGCAATGAAATAGAAAATCTTTATTTGACACGAAAACACACGAAAACTGACACGTTAATACTTCATTATCATCAAGTCACTGATACTGAAGTTATTGGGAGAGGCCTATGTTCAGCAGTGGACGTCCTGTGGCTGAAATGATGATGAAACAGTGACTCCAGTTCGAATATTCCTAAGTAAAAGTACCTATATTTAGAACAAGTCCAGTCGCCCATTAGCTGGTAAGTGTAAGTGCCCCGGATTCGGTTCCTTATCTGACCACTTACGGTTAACGTCTGTTTTGTATCAATGAGTTCCAAAAATGGGACGAAATGATAAATGTTGAATGGACATTAGGGGAATAACGGTTGTGTAACCTAAAACCGCTTTTATAGAGCTTTTACAAGTAGGTACCAGTATAGGCCACGGTATATATATATATATTTATACAGGGTGTTTCTTGTAAGACGTCAAGCCGAANGACGAGTCTATAGGGCAGCCCAGCAGCCTTCCGAATACCAGTGACGTGTTCTGCACGCGGAACTTGTCTTCGATCATCGCCCAGTCTGCTAACGCTGACCCACTCTGTAAATAAATTAAACAATTTGAAAAAACGTTTTTTGTGATTGTCATTCGCCGATAGAATTATATTGTTTTTTGCTGTTGGTGCAATTAACTTAAGTGTGTTATGATTCTGGTGAGGGTCTTTAGTCTGCGGCGCCACGACTAGCAGGCGTGATAGAAGTCCGGTCTCCATTAAATTCTTGCTTAACGGTAGCTGCTAGCGCGGTTTTTTAAGTCAGCAACGAGCGTGACGCAATGCGGCAAGCGCGACGAACGCAATCCAACCAATGGCATTCATCGCGGCTTTCGTACCAATTTGCGACGTATCTTTGTGTTATATCCCTTCGCACTTCCGTTTTTGTTGCTGACGGAGGATATAGCTTAAGCGAACTGGCTAAGGGCCTGACTGACCTGTGCTATTATCCTGGTAACCAGGTCCCTGGTCTGCGGCGCCACAGCCAATAACCCAGCAGAGACGGCGCCGGCACCCGGTCCAAACAACGTAATAGACGCCCGGGCTCCATTGAAGTCTAGCTAAAGCGTGGCTACTAAGTGATACCTAGCTAAGGAACACTGACCTGTGCTATAATCCTGGTGACCAAATCCCTAGTCTGCGGCGCCACAGCCAATATCCCAGCAGAGGCGGCGCCGGCACCCGGTCCGAACAGCGTAATAGACGCCCGATCCCCATTGAAGTCTAGCTAAAGCGTGGCTACTAAGTGACACCTAGCCAAGGAACACTGACCTGCGCTATAATCCTGGTGACCAAATCCCTAGTTTGCGGCGCCACAGCCAATATCCCAGCAGAGGCGGCGCCGGCACCCGGCCCAAACAGCGTAATAGACGCCCGGTCCCCATTAAATGCTCCGATGTTGTCGTGGATCCAACGGAGCGCCATCGCCTGGTCGAGGATCCCGTAGTTCCCTGGAGAGTTCTCATCGGCAGTTGAGAGGAAACCTACGAAGAAATATAAAGTTGTACAATGACGAAAAAAGTAGACAAAATTGGTTATTCTGCCGTAAAGCATGATGCGGTGATGTATTGATAGAAGATATGAGCAAAAATGGGATAACGAATGACCATGCTGCTGTTAATTAATAATAATAATAAATCTTTGGACAATTTCAATTTCACACAGCGCCAGCTAGCCCCAAGTTAAGTAAGCAACTTATATGCTTGTGTTAAGGGTGCTAGCTTAACGAATATACTAAATACTTTAATTGAATGCTAATAATTGGGTACACAGAACTACTGAGCAATATTGCCGAAGAATTATTCGACTTAATAAAATCAAGAAAAGCACATCGAAGACGAAGGTATAGGCAACTTTTCACTACAACATAGAAAACGACACAGAAAGAGTTAAAAGAAGATATTATTTACGTATTACATTAAAATAACTAACAAACATGCGTAAAAAGGTCGAAATACTGCTAAACATCACATTAACATCTATAAATTATAATTATCATTAGCGTTAGATTTTACCTTCCTTTTTAGCATTGGCTACAGACCTTAGAAAAATACTTTATAATAATACATTATAGACAGCAAAATGGTACAGAATAAGACTTAACAGCTAATAATACAGATTAATTATTATTGCAGATATTACACAAAATTATTGTAAGTGAACAACAATGAGGAGTCTAAAAAAATAATCATCCAGTCCATATAACATTAACATACATAACTAATAAGAAAAATTCAGAAATACATAATATTAAGAACGAAAATTCACATTGTCCAAAATACAGTAGTCACTTTTTATACATAGTTTAATCTATTTATACAATAAGCAAACCAGTTTTAGTTTTTTAAAAATAGGTTAAAGTTTCACATAAAATTTGAGAAATATAGAAATACAAAATCTACAGAGACGCAAGGACTAAAAGAGCATGACCATAAATTAATATTTAAAACATGTATTTTTTTAAACTTATTTTCCATTCTTCTTAAGCCTCATTCGATCGTGATGAATTGGTGCCACTCACTAATCAACTTCATACTCACTCATTGCAGAGAAGGATGAAATAGACGAGCGAACGACACCAAATTAGAGAAGACCGCAGCTTTTTCCTTCTTTCAAACTTCAATTATTATCTTGAAGTCCAGTTCTCCCAGCTTCATTTGAATCCCGACATAAAAATACTTGAGAGTTATTACAAAACTAAATATAATAATTATCATCTAAAGCCTGGTCCGTGAGCACGTAGAATCCCGTCCAATGACCCCAAGCTGCCCATCCTAGTCGCTCGCACGTAATTACATATGTTGCTGTCGCGCTCGCACACTCACTGCGGGCGCGCGTCGCACAGTCGCGACAGCAATATAAGTACGCGCGAGCGATAAAGATGGGTAGCTTGGGGTCATTGGACGGGATTCTACGTGCTCACGGACCAGGCTTTAGCATCATTACTGCACAGAGTGCGCGGTAGCTGCCACAGCGTACTGAAGGAGATAGCCGATAGTGGGGATTGTCCACTGATCGGCCACATGCTCAGCAGGACGAGGTCGGTTTTAGAAATAAGATACTAACATTAGCCTAAGTTTTTACTAACATTTATGGATCTCTGTTATCTGAATTAAATACTTTTTATTTTAGCTGTGCCCGCGACTTCGTACGCGTGAAAACCCGTTTTCGCAAAATTTTTCATTATTGCTCTGCTCCTATTGATCATAGCGTGATGTTGTATAGCCTATAGCCTTTCCTCGATAAATGGGCTATCTAACACAGAAAGATTTTTTAAATCGGACCAGTAGCTCCGGAGATTAGCGCGTTCAAGTAAACAAACAAACAAACTCTTCAGCTTTATAATATTAGTATAGATTTTTTATTATAATTATAGCTAAGTAGCACAGAGACGAACAGATTTAACATTTTGAACTGTTAATGTGGTGCCGATGACCTCACAAAGGTATCAGGAGGCCGCAAACAACCGGTCGATATCGAAATCATTGGAGGAGCAGGCCTATGTTCAGCAGTGGACGACGTCCTGTGGCTGATTTGATGATGATGATGAAACGTGGTACTGTTTTGATGCACGCTGAGCGGGTGCACCCGTGCTCATTAAATTATTACTGGTAATAATGTAAATTACTGGAGGTCAGGAGACACTGGCGGTAAATTACATCTGGCTGCGATGTGATGAACAGGCGCTGTGCACCTAGCCCTAGCGTCTTCAGAAACATTTAGGTTGTCGATTTAATTAATCTAATTAATTAAACCGATATGAGTCTGAAGACGTGAGGCAAGCAACGCCATTTTGAAGATGCTTGAACAAGTTCTTCTTACTTCTTTCAAGAAGAAAGTCCATTTTGGTAAAGATAAACTACATATCGCTGCGATGTGATGAACAGGCGCTGTGCACCTAGCGTCTTCAGAAACATTTAGGTTGTCGATTTAATTAATCTAATTAATTAAACCGATATGAGTCTGAAGACGAGAGGCGAGCAACGCCATCTTGGAGATGCTTCAACAAGGTCTTCTTACTTCTTTAAATTCCAAGATTATATAAAAAAAACTTTCCTATACAAAAATTACAAGAATTTATATCTTAGCCACAAATAACAAAATACGAGTTACAATAATAACGATTCAGTTATCGTCTCATTCAACATAATAGACAGATAATATTAGTGTAAAAGTAAAGTGTGTATAGGAAACAATAAATTGTAGAAAACTATATTTCAATTTGCACGCGTGGTGACTTAGTCCATGATGAAAGGGAGTGACGCACCCTTCTTTTTCTTAGAATATAGATTTTGCAAACCGCCTCTAATAAAAAGAGAGGCGAGCAACACCATATTGATTTTTCTACTTTTCTTTTCTTCTGGTTTCTTTTTTTTAACATAAAAACAATATCCACAGAGTAAAACATAAATAATGACACCCTTTATTGTAAATAAGAAAACATCACATTGTCATGTATATTGCTGAAATACATACACTATTTCTACTATAATAAACACTCGAAAACTCGTAAAAACCTGAGCGCGGTGTTAGAACCCGTGTATAGATTTAATAATTATCATGTATTATTTGCTATACTTTTGTATGTGAAAGTGTACACCACAAGCATAGTATTAATAACAAATCAATTAACACATTTCTTTACGAAATCGAATCAGAAATGCCGAGATCCATATACGAACTAAAGTCACTGACATAGCCCGACGGATTAGCAAGCTGAAGTGGCAATGGGCAGGGCAGTACGCAGAACAGACGGCCGATGGGGCAGCAAGGTTCTGGAGTGGAGGCCGCGTACCGGAAAACCCACAAGGTGGACCGACGACCTGATAAAGGTAGCAGGAAGGCGCTGGATGCTGCCGCTACCAATGGATCAACATGGAAAACATTGGGGGAGGCCTATGTTCAGCAGTGGACATCCTATGGCTGAAATGATGATGATGATAATACATACCTAAAGCGCCCAGTCTGTAGTTGATGGACACGACGACGACGTCATAGAAAGCGGCTAGCATGTGGCCAGGGAATAGGTTGGAAGCGCCCGATGAGAACTGTCCTCCGTGGATGTAGACCATCACGGCGTACTTCTGAGCCGTCGACCCCGTTTCAGTCTGTGGATAAAAAACGGGAAAATTGGTCATTAATTTCCTTACTTAGTAGAGAGAACAGATGACAGAAGGCGCAAGATGCAGGCTGCTACCAACCGGCTAATCTGGAAATTTGGGGAAGGCTTATGTTCAGCAGTGGATATTCTGTAGCTGAAATGATAATGATGGCTTAACTGCCTGCAAATAATCAGTAATCTAGGCCCGGTCTAGAATTGGGATTGTAACTGGAATTAAAAACAATTAAACTAAAGATCATCCTCATGGGCCTAACTACGGATGACAGCTGTCAAGCATGTGGAGAACATGCGGAGTCCATGAAACACCTACTGTGCGAATGCGACGCGCTAGCTAGAACTAGAATGGGTCTCCTGGGGTCGGCGTATCCGACACCAGAAGAATATAGGTCCTTCTCACCCAAGCACTTGATTCACTCTATGGATAGGATCTTTGTGGATGAGGGAGGATAAAGGTATATGGAAGCACAAAAGATCCCCATGGGTCGACGTGCACTGCGCCCATGCGCGGCCCTAAATAAGATAAGATAAGATCATCCTCAAATATTTTCTACTGCAGGACCATAATATGACTCTCTCCAATTTACCAGAGGTAAATGGAGGATTGGCTACACTCCCCATGCTGGTCACATGGAATGGGGAAGCCTGATTTTAGCCTATTTTGTCGCTTTTTACGATATGAAGGAAGAACACAGGAAGAGTGGAGGGTGGTCACATTTGTTTCCAAACAGATTAAAAGCCTACTTTGTCATCATTTTACTATGTATTTACTACAATCATCTATTCACACGAAAAATTAAAATAACAATTACAGTGTCCTTAGAAATGTAGGCCACATATTATTATTCCCAACAATGGTATTACATCACTGCCGACAATTCGTCCCTGGTGAAATGAGCGCATCTGATAAATGCTTAGAATTATAATGTTATTTGTACTAATATTATAAAGCTGTAGAGTTTGTTTGTTTGAACGCGCTATCTCTGGAACTACTGGCCCGATTTGAAAAAATATTTTCGTGATTGATAGCCCATTTATCGAAGAAGGCTTTAGGCTCATCACCCTACAGCCTACAGCTAATACTTAGGGGCGGAGCAGTAAAGAAAAATGTTGCAAAAACGGGAAAAAATATTCAAACTATTTTCACGCGTACGAAGTCGCGGGCACAGCTAGTTTTGAATATGCGTAATACCTCGGGGTTAGTTAGGTTACGCAAAACTATATTCGCAAACTATACCGCAAACATTATGTGTATTATTTTGATTTCAAAGTAGGCAACGATTACCCAATTGCATATGCACCACAGGCATTTGACATAATGAGTTACCCACCTTCAGGTGATTGTTCTATTGTCCGTCATGTAATTTATTTCCATATACTTCATAGCACAAATAATTAAACTTATGTTTTTGTAGTAAAATTGTAATCATAACAAATACGTGAGATGGCACCATGTGTTTTTCTTGATTTTCGCATAGTCATTTGTTTAGTAGATCGCATTTATTTAAACCTTTGTTTGTAAAAAACAACACACTGTTGAAACGCGGCCTTCGCAGATAATAACTGCATTTTTAAAGATTACAAATCACGAAAGTAAACATTTTTATCGTACGCGAGGAAGCTATAAAACAATACACTGACTCATATTAAACTATCACAGTTCATTGACTTCCTAATGATTCATTAATTAAGCCAAAGTTAATCTAATTGCAAAATTGCTGCTGAAGGTGAAGCAAAACTGACCTCTGATGCGTAGACATAAGGTCACAAGGGTTACTTGTTCAATCGATAGAGCATGCGCGGTTGCGGCACCGTAAAGAAATAAAGATGCCGCTATTAATAGACCTGTTGAAGTTTATTCAGTATTTTAATTTCAGGGCAGTAATTTTCGAAGTTTTGTATAAAGTAAACTGAACATTTCCATGACATCTAATTTCTTTAGTAACAGGTGGCTGTAACTATTTCGAATGAATGATAATAAGGGGGTCTCCAAATGGTTATTGTAATAATTACTCACGGAGCTGCACACAAGTTCTGTTATTTGAACTTGGCTTGACACGCTAATGCGTGTCTAGATAATTTTAAAATTAAAAGCCTTTGACAAGGATGCTAATAGGCGATAGGACCATAAAGTAAAAACTTCAACAAACAAATATTCAAAATTATGACGGCGAGAGCAACACCTAAACCTTTAGCGTCGCACACTGTCTCTACACTCTCATCATCATCTGTTCATTTAGTCTCCACTGCAGAAGGATGACCCTCTGTACTTTACTAGAGGCATAATTAAGTGTGGATTTGGCATAATACTCCCTGCACTGACCTGATGATTGCATATTTCTTCCTTAGCCTAGGCGCAGACCACCGATTTTTAGTTGGCCGATAGTTGGGTCGAGTAGTTAATAAGGATGGATATGTATGAAAGTGCGCGCATTACACGGTTTTGCTATCGGCCGATTCTTAATACAAATGAAAATCGGGCGCAATCAACAGCCAACTAAAAATCGGCGATCTGCATCTAGACTTCTCTGGACTTTAATATGAAAATAAATAAAAAATGCATAATTTTACACTAGTCTACTTACATTGGGTGAGAATATGTTCAAGTAGAGGCAGTCTTCGTCCATGTCTCGGATGCCTTTGGTGGCACCGGTGAACCGGGTTGGCTGGGGGCAGGCCGGGCCCCAGTCCACTGCTTGCATTAACTGCCAGCCGGGGTGTTGACGGGGCGGCTAAACAAAGGATATTATTATTAGCATTTATGTAAATCAAAAGTGGACTTACTATAAAGGGGAAAAATTTGTATGACGAAAATTTCTGCGTTTTGGTCTTAGGCGGTTATCACACTGCGCCGCCGGGGCGACAGATTTAATCATTGTATGCAAGTACCTCAGTTTGTATTGAAAACACGCGCGGCACTTCACACCGACAACGCGTCCGCGCGCGTGATTTTTTATATGAAAATCACGCGCTCCGCGGCGGAGCGCGGCGCAGTGTGATAACCGCCTTATCCAGAGGTTCTCAAATAGGGGAATGAAAATGCGGTGGAATGGTTCCAGTAAAGATAAAGATATCTCAAACATATTTGCAATTTCGTAGTCAAATTACACATTTTTGGCTAAAATAGTTTGTACCATAAGTCTCAGAATAAAACAGATGGATAGGCAGGGCTTCTTGTTATTGTTATGGAACCCTGAAAAGCTAGTTGTCTACAAACTGTTGGTGGATATCAGTCCAGTAACTATTTAGTTTGTGAGTTGTGTAAATCTTGCAATTTATTAATATTATAAATTATTCCGAAACTTATTTCAGTAATTAATATTTCTTTTAATTCAAAATTACCTTAAATCTGCCTTCCAGAACAGGTGGCCTGGCGTATGGTATACCGAGGAACACCGACACTTCTCCTTGTATCCTTTCCACAGGTGTCAACCAAGGTCTGTACCCCGAATTGGGATCTGGGTTGTCATATAAGTATACCTAAAGAACAAAACAAATGTCTTAGTACTGAAGCTTTTGAGTTTAAAGTCAAATTCCAATTTAAATTCTTTAGTAGTATGCAGGCCTTTCACAGAGCACTTATACAAGTCCCAATATAGCTTGCTATGACAAAGAAAGAAGACAAAGCAACAATTAAATGTAAATTATGTAATGTTTGTGTCCAAAAGTTTAAAAATACTTACTTTAAATCCTTGCACTTGTCCAAAGTTGGTAGTGACAAATATATCCCTCTTCAGTTGCCGAGAGTCTCGCCTCTCCCGACCTTGAAGGTCTTCTCTCCATCCCCCTAGCACACCAGGGAACAAAGCATCGGGGTTGTTCGGGTCACGGTTCTGTTAGTTGAGATAAAAATGTGAATTCATTACTTTTATAAGGCATTTTCTGTAATAAAATTAATGTGACATCTTTACACTTGCTTATGTCAACAAAAAATAATGTAAATTAGTAGCATTGACATCATTATACTTACAGTATTAAACTTGTATTGATCATCCAGAGGATTGGGATTGAGTGGGTTGTAAGGCAAAGGGTTGTATGGGAATCCGNCTTCCTAATGATTCATTAATTAAGCCAAAGTTAATCTAATTGCAAAATTGCTTGTGAAGGTGAAGCAAAACTGACCTCTGATGCGTAGACATAAGGTCACAGGGGTTACTTGTTCAATCGATAGAGCATGCGCGGTTGCGGCACCGTAAAGAACTTAAAGAAGCCGCTATTAATAGACCTGTTGAAAGTTTATTCAGTATTTTAATTTCAGGGCAGTAATTTTCGAAGTTTTGTATAAAGTAAACTGAACATTTCCATGACATCTAATTTCTTTAGTAACAGGTGGCTGTAACTATTTCGAATGAATGATAATGGGGGTCTCCAAATGGTTAGTGTAATAATTACACACGGTGCTGCTCGCCAGTTCTGTTACTTGAACTTGGCATGACACGCTACCGTGTATCTAGATTATAGATAATTTTAAAATTAAAACCCTTTGACAAGGACGCTAACAGGCGATAGGACCCTATAGCAAAAACTTCAACAAATAAATATTCAAAATCATGAAGGCGAGAGCAACACGTAAACCTTTAGCGTTGCGCTGTCTCTATACTCACTCTCATCATCATCAGTACTGTTAATAATTATCATGAAGCGTAATTATCTTGATAATTTCGAACCCTCTCTATGTGAATAGAGCTCTGTGATTGATTAATGTGTCCCTGTGTCTACGCGCACTGTGAGACCTCATTGTAATGTTTGTGAATATGGGTGTAATTTACCAGAGGCATAAGGGAAGAACTGGCCTGATGATTGCATACTTCCTTAGCCTCTGAACTTTGTGCTGAACTATTAAAAATCAAATATAATTATAAACTAATCTACTTACATTAGGTGAGAATATATTCAAGTAGAGGCAGTCTTCGTCCATGTCTCGGATGCCTTTGGTGGCACCGGTGAACCGGGTTGGCTGGGGGCAGGCCGGGCCCCAGTCCACTGCTTGCATTAGCTGCCAGCCGGGATGTTGACGGGGCGGCTAAACAAAGGATATTATTATTAGCATTTATGTAAATCAAAAGTGGACTTACTATAAAGGGGAAAAATTTGTATGACGAAAATTTCTGCGTTTTGGTCTTAGGCGGTTATCACACTGCGCCGCCACGGTAATAATATCATACAGTATTGTAACTTCATATAAACCGACGAAACTCGAGCTTTCCTTCGAAATTCAAATCTCGGTATGCGCTCGACATGCAAAAGTCGGGGGTGTCGCGAATGTGCCATAGTAATAAACGGACGATGTGTTGTTTTTTAGACAGTGCTTTTTTACAAAAATAATTACAAGTAGCTATTTATACCGGGTGTTAATGGGTTTATAAGCCGACACTAGCCCATATTATTATTATTAAATAAATATGTTAACATTTATGCATGTAAATGGTATGGTGAAGTCAGTGATGCCATTTTTAATTTTTTAAAATAATTTATAAATTCAGATTTTTATGAAAATTAAAATTATTAAAATGAATAAAATGATGATACCAATTTTCCGACTACACCATACCATTAATATGCACATGTTAACATGGGCTAGTGTCCGCTTATAAACCCATTTACCTAACACCCTGTATAAATCAAGCATTTTGTACGCCTCAGTCGAGGCGCATACATTTTACGGTCGCAAATTTATAAGATTTGTTACTAAATCTTAACACAAATATATTTTTTTAATTAAATCTACTAATGACAAGACAACATGCATTTTTATCCTATTTCATTCATAAAGTGTTTTATTTGTCAAAATAATATAAAAATTACAATCACAAAATACATTCACAAAACTAGATAGAAATTCTTAGTAGGCAGTTGTAATGAAAATAGGGTCTACAGGTGGGCAGCCCTACCGCATGTTGTCATACCGTGACGTTCCGCGCGGCTGTTGACATTTATTTCAAAAATATGGTCGAGTTGGACTACTGTATAGATAGTATTACCGTGGCGCCGCGCTCCGCCGCGGAGCGCGGGGCGACAGATTTAATCATTGTATGCAAGTACCTCAGTTTGTATTGAAAACACGCGCGGCACTTCACACCGACAACGCGTCCGCGCGCGTGATTTTTTATATGAAAATCACGCGCTCCGCGGCGGAGCGCGGCGCAGTGTGATAACCGCCTTATCCAGAGGTTCTCAAATAGGGGAATGAAAATGCGGTGGAATGGTTCCAGTAAAGATAAAGATATCTCAAACATATTTGCAATTTCGTAGTCAAATTACACATTTTTGGCTAAAATAGTTTGTACCATAAGTCTCAGAATAAAACAGATGGATAGGCAGGGCTTCTTGTTATTGTTATGGAACCCTGAAAAGCTAGTTGTCTACAAACTGTTGGTAGATATCAGTCCAGTAACTATAATAATTGGATTGTGAGTTGTGTAAATCTTGCTATTTATTAATCTTGTAAATTATTAAAAAACTTATTATTTCAGTAATCCTACTAATATTATAAATGCGAAAGTTTGGACGTCTAGATGTCTGGATGTTTGTTACTCTTTCACGCAAAAACTACTGAATGAATTTTGATGAAACTTTACAGTATTATTGTTTATAACCCAGAATAACATATAGGCTATAATTTGTGACGATCTGTGACAAACGAAAGTTCACGCGGTTGAGTAATTAATATATCTTTTAACTCAAAATTACCTTAAATCTGCCTTCCAGAACAGGTGGCCTGGCGTATGGTATACCGAGGAACACCGACACTTCTCCCTGTATCCTCTCCACAGGTGTCAACCAAGGTCTGTACCCCGAATTGGGATCTGGGTTGTCATATAAATATACCTAAAGAATAAAACAAATGTCTTAGTACAGTAGAATCCCGATTATCCAGATCAATTAAAACCAGGGGTGTTCCGGATAATCGATTTCAAAGTAAAATCAAACAATAATTAACTTTTTACGATAGAAAGAGTTTTCAATACATAATTTAGAGTATTTTAGAGTCTAAAAATCTAAATTTTAGACTATTGGATGAATCCATTTCTTTTAACAATGAACTAAGACTAAGTCCATACCGTGTTACGGTGACGGCGCCTTCAGTTTGTATGGGTCCAGACCCTAAATCGGTAATTAGAAACTGTAAAGAATGAGTCCGGATAATCGAAGTCCGGATAATCGAGATTCTACTGTACTGAATATTGAGTTGGAGTCCAGGGAAATTCATGTTGATTTGTAACAAGTTATTGAATAATAACATTTAAAGCTTTTGAGTTTGTGAGTGGACATGCAGATTTTTTTTTTGTTTTATTTTCTTTATTAGGAAAATGTACAGCTCATACCTATTATAATACAAATTGTAATAAAAGTAAAATTCCAATTAAAAATTCTTTAGTAGTATGAAGGCCTTTTTCAGAGAACTTAAACAAGTCCCAATATAGCTTGCTATGACAAAGAAAGAAGACAAAGCAACAATTAAATGTAAATTATGTAAAGTTTAAAAATACTTACTTTAAATCCTTGCACTTGTCCGAAGTTGGTAGTGACGAATATATCTCTCTTGAGCTGCCGCGAGTCTCGCCTCTCCCGACCTTGCAGGTCTTCTCTCCATCCTCCGAGCACACCAGGGAACAATGCATCAGGGTTGTTCGGGTCACGGTTCTGTTAGTTGAGATAAAAATGTGAATTTACTACTTTTTTATGGCATTTTCTGTTATAAAATATTATAGAATTAATGTGACATCTTTACACTTGGTTAAATCAATGATCTTGGTTAGATTAATGTAAATTAGAAGCATTGACATCATTATACTTACAGTATTAAACTTGTATTGATCATCCAGGGGATTGGGATTCAGTGGGTTGTAAGGCAGAGGGTTGTATGGGAACCCACCCGGCTGATTTATATTCGGGTTGTATGGATTGTACCGTGTCGGATCAGTCCCGTATCGTCTATTATTGAACACGTAAGTTCTGTAATCTGTGTCCCCGGGATTCGGCCGGCGTTGAGCGCGATTTGGGTCATATTCCTTATTGTATTCGCCATATTGACCATTATACAGATCCTTATTTGATTGGCACTGCACATAAACAATTAGGCACAAAGTCAGAACAATGTTTTTGAACATTTTCACATCACAGACGACGTTACGGTCCGTTTGAGAAAATTATCTTGCATGAATCACCGAGGAATCACCATACTTAAACTTCACAAGTATCGCAGAGTTATTGAAGGATATTATGAATTACAACACACTTTAACTATCAAATAATTTATACATGCACTGTAATTGTGATGTAAAACACTTTTATAAAGGAATTCAATAAGAAAATCGGTATGGGAACAACAATGGAAGCAGACACTACGAGTTACAGGTACGATGCGAGGTGAATTATCACTGAAGCCCTATTTTTTAACGAGTACAATGTCACGAAACGCGTGAGGGCTTATCTATTTAATTCACAGAATTATCAGTCTCAAACAAAGTGTGGCAACGCCCACGAAAAGCAGTTTTTGTTTATCGATTCGTTTCAAGTAAGCAAGATTGTGCGCGATCGCAACGCCACCTACTGCTCACAAATGAAATCGATCGATAGGGTTTAGCTGTCAAAAGTGTCAAAACTATCACGGCTTGACTTCCAGTGAATTAATCCCAACTATTAAAATTGAATATGTATATCGCTGGTTCCGATTTTTGTCACGTTGGAAACCATATAGTTGAAGGATAATAGCGCCCCCCTGTCATTGAGTTTGGTGGGACAGTTCAACGTGGGTCATCTATGACTACTTCCGTCCGTCCGCTTTTTTATAGGTCCATGAATGTCAGTGATGTAACTTGCACGCTTCAGACCTACAGAAACGGTGCCGGAAGTACCTAGCGTATAGATGACCCACGCTGAACTGTCCCACCAAACTCAATGACAGGAGGCCGCTACCATCGTTCAACTAAGTATATGGTTTCCAACATGGCAAAAATCGGAACCAGCGATCCGGTATATAGACGGTGGCGCCCGGGCGCCCCACTGTCAATGTCATGCATAGGACAGTTCAGTATTTTGGAACTATAGCGTAGTAATTTTGTTGAAGTTTTATTAAAATAAATATAACGCGTCTACTGTTTTTATTAGATCTTTTTGAAGTCGAAACATCAACCTCGCTTCCTACACCTTATTATTTTTTTATAGCAATTTGTTACTTGCCCTTGCGTTGCCAATATAGTTATAGAAGGCGCACGTCGCAAGGCTTCTCTGATTTTTATTATATTTATTGTCATAGGCTGTTCATCATGTCCTTAGAGTACACCAAAATCGTAATAAAAGTAATATAATATTGTAACATGTTAGTACACTATCTACTAGAATTTCCAAGAAAAAATGTATGGAATGTTGTGTACAAATTACAGAATTTAGTTCCTTGATTCATTAGCTATTCAAAAAGGTACAGGTGTTTAACAAACACTACATCATTATTTTTTTATTTGAATTTAAACGTCTAGTAGATACTTTCATAAAAAAATTAATAAATAAAAAAGTCACACTAAAAACTATTCTTGGGTGTCAATAAATAAAAAACTTAGTATGTATTTTAATAATAATTGTATCACCTAATTTAATCTAGGTACATTATTTTAAGTCCTGCTCAAACTGTGAGCCCCGTCTTCTAATACATGCTCGTAGCACGGCTCGTAGTCTGTTTCTCACTTCTGTTTATGTGACTCTTGTTGTCAAACTTTGCTGAAGCTGCCCTCTGAATGCGCTCACGAAGCTTTCACACACACAGCACACTTTCGGCTCAGTGACTGTACGCCAATGGATGGATCAACAATATCCACTTCGTTGGATTGGGCGCGGTGGACCCATTCCTTGGCCAGCCAGAAGTCCGGATTTGACCCCTTGAGATTTTTATTTATGGGGTAACATGAAGTAGTTATCTCTTGTAAGTATGTAGCCCCCGTAAACAACGAGCTTCGTGAGCACATTCAGAGGGAAGCTCAAGATATTCAGCAGTTTGTCAACAAGAGTCACAAAAACAGAAGTGAGAAACAGACTACGAGCTTGTATTAGAAGACGGGGCTCACAGTTTGAGCAGGACTTAAAATAATGTACTTAGATTAAATTAGGTGATACAATTATTATTAAAATACTAAGTTTTTCATTTATTGACACCCAAGAATAGTTTTTAGTGTTACTTTTTTATTTATTATTTTTTTTATGAAAGTATCTACTAGACGTTTAAATTCAAATAAAAAAATAATCATGTAGTGTTTGTTAAACAGCTCTACTTTAACCCCTATCAAGGAATGTATCGCTTTACCTGTCACCCTGTAGGTACAGTCGACAGCACATCAGACTACACATTTTCGTTGCAAAGTCACCCCTATCGCAACTACGTAAGATACCACAGTGTCCACGTTGACGTGCTGTCGACTGTACAATTAGAATAACAGAGGCCTATAATAATAATACTAATAATTGGCGCCCAACGTGGTACGTGGTGGTACTTAAACTTTTGTTTTTATTGAATTCAGCATAGGTACATTTACTAAACTTTAGTAAGCGTGTGGTAGTAGGTGTAATACTTATTACATTACATTATGTACAAAAGGTTTAATGGAGACGTTAAATTTAATCCCCTAATGGCGTGTACAAAATCTAAATATTTCACAGTATCCGAGGCCATCCATAATGTTAATCGCCTGGGAGTAATTATAGAGATTGAACAGGCGCGTGGCCCGTGGGCCGAACACTGCAACGCCTTTGCCCGCTTTTGAAAGCAATGGCCGACCCGACTTTGGCGGGAACTCGACGTCGACGTGCACTCTAGTTAATTGAGCGGGAAAATTATGAAAGGGTAAATCAACAAATATTTTTAGATGTTATTTTTAAATAAACAGTAGTAGTTAGCTTCGGTCTAGTTACTTATGACGATTACCTGAGGTGGAATTGTGTAAAGCAATCGTTATCATTTTGACAGTTTATAACGTACGATAAAGTCAGTTAAACAAAAGTGTTTGACAGAATAATCGTACGTTATGAACTGTCAAATGATAACGGTTGCTTTACACAATTCCACCTCTGAGCCTGATGCAGTCTGGAAATCTCATCCACCCATCCTCGTAAAAGCGATCGTTACTAGGTAGGTAGAGCATTTTTAGGTAAAACGGCATTATAATGCCTACTTGTCTTAATAATCTAGCACTAACTAAATTGTTCCAACTTTTAAGCAGTCTCAAATCCATATAACCTCACCGCAATATCCCGAAACTACCTGCCAATTTTGAATGGACAAGACGATCAATTCCCATCACAATCCAATGCCATTCCGTGTGTAAACACGGACACGGACAATGCAGCGGGGTCCATCCGGGCTGTTTGCGTTGGAGGCCGACTGATTAGCTCCCCATTGTCTGCTCGGCTGGTATGATTTTGGAATTACGCGAGATATCTTTGGCTTGTATTATTAACGCCCTAGATCAGCGTTGTATGTTCTATTTGTTCCACGGACCCCTTAAGAAGTCAAACACAATTTTAAGTGAACGTCAGAATGGCGGGNAGATCCATGTAATACCAAGTCCAGGCCAGGAAATCTTTAACGTTTTACATAAATATATTGACTTGGCCATCGCATGAAAACACGTGTAAATTAAATTATTTAGTGCGATGACCAAGTCAATAATTTATGTAAAACGTTAAAGATTTCCTGGCCTGGACTTGGTATTACATGGATCTCACAACTTTTTACCGTAGAACAACTGAGTTGCGAGACTTGTTTTTTTTGACAAGTATTGTTTTTGATGGGATTGCTTTTACACGGGCAACCTCTTGCGTTGCGGGCTTGTAATCACATAGAAGCGCTACAGCTGCTATTCGTTCTTTACCGCGGTTGCTTGATACAGAATTGTGTATTGAAACTCTGTAAGGCACGCACACTAGTACCTACTTACTTACTAAAAACTAAAAAATACAGTTAGTTACCTTCATCTTCTGTTAAAAATTACCTACTTATTACCTCACTCTCTCGTATTCCCCTTTTACTTGCGGCGGGAAGGAACATTCTTCACGCAAGGTTAACCACTTTACTTACTTGCTAAAAGAAAATAAGCGTAAAATTGCATATTTTATTCTCGCAACAAGGTAATAAGTGGATACGCAAAAACTCAGAATGCAAAGATTTCAGCCAAACTTCAGAGAAAAGATATTAGAATGGATTCAGTAGCCTCATTTTCCCTTTTAATTAGGAGACTAGTTTACAGGATAACAAACTAAGAACACCTTACATTTTAATTAAGTAATTTTTATGATAATACCTAATAAGGAAGTAGATGATCACAATCACATAAAACCAATACTATGGTAATAAATTAGATCGTACCTATAAATCGTTATTGATGCGGCTATTTCCTTAACTCTATAATATCTTACTATCTATCTAGGAATCAATAAAACATACAGTAAATGGAAAGAACCTTCTATGTCTCGTTGCCCTGTGGTTAAAATGGGAGACGAATAAGTTTGGAGTGCCTGTCTTGGCGAAACGACAGAAAACAAAAGAAATTACTTTTTGAGCTACATTTAAGTATTAAGTAAACATACTTAAGTATAAAATAAAATTCAGTTACTCCCAACAAAACCCAGATAGATTATGTTTTGTCAAATGCCTAATAGATGAGATTTTATTTCTAAAACATTGCAGTCTTACTTAATCATATTAAAATGATAATTACCAATGCATGCTAATTTGTTTAATCAAATAAACAAAGTGTTATAATGACTTCCATTTATGCGGCGAAGTGTATGTTTGTTTTGCTTGTATTTATTAATTTCGGTGTTAACGCCCAAAAACTTAAAACGCGAAAAATTTCAGAGTTCGAATCGTTTGCGTATTCGAATCGCCATCAAAAGATTTAGTACGAAAACTACAACAGCGACCTTGTGAATGTATCGCAAAGTGAACTTACATGAGAAATGATTGCACGAAACTTATTTTGAGAATCAAAATTGTCACGTTATCGTTGAATTCAAAGGTTGAGTTTTATTTGTCGAATACGCAAACAAACGATTCGAAGACGAAAGTTGTTCATGCTATAGGTACTGTTTCCGTCGCATCCTACATTGTCTTTTTAAAGATTTATTGGTAAGATTACGGTCAGATATCTGATTAAAGAAAAAAAATCCTTAAATACACGCACAAATGCACACGCCTTTGCACGCGCCTTAAAAAGTCAGGTTTCAGGCACAAAGAGGGTCTCTATTAGAGATGAAACGGATAGTTGTTTGGCCGGATACCGGATACCGGATATCCGGCCGGCTGCTAGGCCGGATAGCCGGATATCCGGCGGCCGGATAGTCGGCCCATTGTCTCGTTGCATGCCNTAACGATTGAATTTGATTGTTTGGTTAATTTGTCTTAGTTTATTTTGAATGTTGATTTAAAATAAAAATAATTTGTGTAAAAACATTTGCAGTTTTTATTTACCATATTTATTAAACACAACTAACGAAGCTATATGAATCTATATTTAATATTCTTTGAGAACCGATGACTACAGAAACATCTACATTTTGCACCTAGAATTGTGTATTATGAATCAAATTGCACCCGAGCGAAGCCGGGTTTTCATCTAGTATTATTCATTTCTGTGACCATACACCCGCCATTCTGACGTTCACAATTTTAAGAACCCCCTTAATTAAAAAAAGCCGTAATAGAATCTGATTACGAGAATTTGTGGCCTTTATTTATGATTGTTAAATAGTCTAAGGCTGCGTAGGTACTCCCATATACATAATAATTATGTATGCACGTGTACTTCCAGGGGTCCGGCCGGACGCGCGGACCACAGGTTAAGAAACACTGCTCTAGACAAAAAAGATTTACTCGTGTACTCACACAATTTAGAGCATTGGTTCCCAAACTTATTTGAGACGCGCCCTCGACCATACTAAAAAGGTTTTTGCGCCTTCCCTGAGGGGTGCGCCCCCCACTTTGGGAACCAATGGCTTAGAGTTATGTGATGTGATTTATCGAATTTCTACAACATTTATCTAAGCAGGTACTTTTATAGTTAGCTTGACCTAGACCAGTGGTTCTTAACCGGTGGTCCGCGGAACACTGGTGGTCCCTGGAGGCATTCCAAGTGGTCCACGAAGACATCGTAATAAACAAGTGACGTGACGTGTTGAGTGGAGTCAACGCAACGCCGTCGAGTAAAAAAAATAAGTGGTCCCTGACGAGACAAAAATTTGGTAAAATGGTCCCTCGTGACTTAAAGGTTAAGAACCACTGACCTAGACCAATCACAGGCCTGAGTCCATTCTAGAGTCTAACTAAAGTAGATTCGTAATTAGGTTTGGTTTTGTTAATACGGGTCTAAACTTTTATTCTGTTTATAAACCATTGCCCATTGCTATTACATGGCAATATACATGGGCTTGTAATCACATATTTGTCACATAGTAGCGCTACAGCTGCTATTCATTCTTTATCGCGGCGTATCTATTGCTTGATATAGCATTATGTATTGGAACTTGGATAGCACTTAATGTAAGGCACGACGCACACTAATACTTACTAAAGACCTAAAAATTAAAAAATACGGTTACCTTCATCTTACTGTTAAAAATTATCTAGGTACTTACCTTTATTCTCTCGTATTTCCCTTTTACTTGCGGCGGGAAGGAACATTCTTCACGCAAGGTTAACCACTTTACTTGCTTGCTAAAAGAAAATAAGCGTAAAATTGCATATTTTATTCTCGCAACAAGGTAATAAGTGGATACGCAAAAACTCAGAACGCAAAAGATTTCAGCCAAACTTCAGAGAAAATATATTAGAATGGATTCAGTAGCCTCATTTTTCTTTCTTAACTCGGATTAGGTTTACAGGACATTAAATTACAACTTGCATTTTAATTGAAAAAAATAGTTTTTATGCTAATACTTACCTAATAGGAATTAGGTAAGATGATTACAATCACCTAAAAGCAATACTAGGGTAATAAATTAGATCGTGTAAATCGATATTGATGCGGTATTTCTTATAGATAAAATTAAGAGTTATGTACCAGTAAAAGTATCTAGGAATCAATAGAACATGCAGTAAATGGAAAGAACCTTCTATGTCTCGTTGCCCTGTGGTTAAAATGGGTGACGAAAAAGTTTGGAGTGCCTGTCTTGGCGAAACGTCAGTGTGCTTACCATGAGTTTACGTTCCGAGTGCTCGCTAGCGAGTACGTCAAAAAAATCTATGAAGATTTTGTTTCTTGAAAGTAGCCGCTAGGGGCGCTGCACAATATGTCATAAGGTGGGTGGACCATGGAAGGCCACTCTAAGGAGTAAACGCTTTTTATTCCTTTATTAACTGGATAAATGAAAAAAACAAATTATCAAATAATAGTTTGTTTTATTGTGTACCATATAAATCACTTTTTTTTAACCTAGCTTTAATCAGTATTCATTAAACTTATGTTTTGTTAAGCTCTTCCAAATGGCCTTGCAAGCAACACGGCTCCAAACAAGGCCAATATTATACATCAGTCGTTCAACTTAAAAATAGAGTTGTAACAATTAATATATTCGCTTTTACTAAAACTACATAATAAGCTCTTTCATTTAAGCAAAACATTAAATGCTCAATATATTTTTATCATTTATAAAAAACTCAAAGAACATCACTTGAACACCATCGTATAACTAAGAATATATTTTTGGAAATTATTTAAAAACAGTAGTAATGAGTATTATATTGACATCAAATAACTTGCCAACGCGTATTATAATGAAATTAAAAACTTTTTCTTTTACCTCAAATGGCCTTCTTATGGGTCCGTTCTTTGTAAGGCCAAAAAGATTTAATATGAGTTAAAAAGTTTAATAACCCTTGTAAATAAAAATATTATAAATATAAAACATTGTTTTAACTGTAACGGTACGTATTTACTAAAAAGTAACTGTTCACATGTTCATGGTTTGTACATGTTCTTTGTAAGGCCCATGTACCCTAGCAAGGCCAACTGTGAAATTTTTGATGGGCCTTGTAAGGAACCATTGGCTTTGCTGGGAACACTACCAATATTTTAACTTAAATCGAGGCAAAACTATTATTTTTTTCTTTAGTACCATAAACATATCCTTATACGACAGTTCACAGTAAAAAAATATAAAATAATAATAGGTTATCTAACTAAAAACGTACGTTTTGCTGTGCGCGCGAATAACAATTGTAACGTCGATGACCGAAGTCCACGAATCGTGAGATCGCACTGCCACAATAGCGGCGCAAGCGACTCGCCGCCGCATCTGTGGCCTTAAGTTTGATGGATCTTAGTGTATAGCCGAAGGAATATGTGTTTTCATGTCAATAACTACGACTTTTTGATAGTTGGCCTTCAAAGGAGCGTGGCCTTCCATGGTCCACCCACCTTACATTTAATGTCATTTTTTTACGTAGTCGCTAGCGAGCACACCTAACGTAAACTCATGGTAAGCACACAGATAACAAAAGAAATTACTTCAGTATTAAGTAAACATACTTAGGTACTTATTTATAATTAAATTTAGTTACTCTCAATAAAACCCAGATAGATTAGAAATACTAAGTATAGGTACTATGTTTTGTCAAATGCCTAAATAATGAGATTTTATTTCGAAAACATTGTAACTAGTATTAAAATGGAGCCGACACTAGCCCATGTTAACATGGCCATATAAATGGTATGGTGAAGTCAGAAAATTGATATCTTCATTTTAATTATTTTAATTTTCATACAAATCGGATTTTATAAAATTTATTTTGTATGAAAATTAAAAAAAAAAAAATGATGATATCAAATTTCTGACTTCACTATATCATTTATATGGCCATGTTAACATGGGCTAGTGTCGGCTCATATACCCATTTACCTAACACCCTGTATAAACAAGCGTTTTAATTATTTCCATATGCGGCGAAGTGTTTGTTTTGCTTGCTTTTATTAATTTCGGTGTTTTGCTGCTCGTGTGGGATTATAAAATCGGAACAAGCGATGTTCAGGAAGTTTCAGTCCGTATCACAAAACGACATTATTACGATTTAATCTCAGTAAATAGGTAATAGATTTAGTACTGTCATTAGTCTATTTTTAATATTAAACTACTTTAATATTTAATGTCAACTACACAATATTTCACTAGTGCCTAGGAAATATTCCGTAGTTGGCATTCAATGTGTTAATAAAAAGCCTCAATTTGAAATTCATGAAATAGACTAACTAGTTTTCTAGAAGTAGCTATCACTTTTCATATTAGGGCGCGAAATTTAGACAACACGAAACGTCTAAATTGAAAACGCCCTTATACTCATGAAGACCTATTGACCTGCTGTTTCTGTCGCACCCTACATTGTCTTTGTAAAGAGATTGGTAAGATCACGGTCAAATGTCTGATTAAAAAAAAAATCCTTAAATACACGCACAAATGCACCCGCCTTTGCACGCGCCTTGAAAAGTCAGGTTTCAGGCACAAAGAGGGTCTCTATTGTTGCGCTTACCTTTAGTAGCTCCCTCTATAAGGCGTTTGTTAATGCCCGGGCCTTTCCTTATGGGCCTGGATAATGGGCACACGAATAATGTCAAAAGGCAGGTCGGGGGATCAGGTTCCTCATTTTGTGTGGCGTAAATCATTTGATGGAATGTTGTTTTATCTGTGCAAAATTTTTGGCGGGAGAAAAACAAGGAGGTCTACTGTCTTTTAAAAAAATACTCAAAAAACAAGTGCCAGTCGATGAGCATGAGGCTTAATTAAGCCTTTTTTCCAACGAGCCAGTGTCACATTCTATCTTTTCCAACCAGCCAGCATCACAAAGCTTAATTAAGCGTTTTCATCTAACGTACCGTTAACTTAAATCGTTAGACTTGACTGTATTTAAATACCTACCTACATTCTATCGATTTGAGCCTACTTAAGTAATAATTTCTTATCTGATATCATACTTACGTATCGTATCGTATCCAAGATCGGGCTAAAAATCCTTATTAGCCCTAAAATGTATGCATATCAAATCTTAAAAGGTTTCAGAGTAATTATGTAAATTTTATTCACATTCAAATAGCTTTCAAGTGAACTCAGTGCCAAATCTTTTCACAGACATGAAGTTTAAAAGCCCTGTCCCCCCGTACTTAAGACGAATACTTACTATTTGTTGAGATACGCACAAACTCGTCTAAACTCGAGAGTTGAATCCCTTTCACGGCCTCCACGCTGGAGGGACGCTGTTTATTATTAAAATCATTCTGAAGTGGGACACAGGGCAAAAAATTGTAGTAGCTTCGTTAATATTTTTATTAAAATAACATTTTATTTTACATACATTGTCATAGTTCTATTTTCAGCTCTAACGCTAGACTAACTAAACTCATTCCGCCGACAAACCCCGAGATAAACTTGTCTTTCACTGGTTGCGGTTTTCAATAGCGGTCTAGCTGTAGGTATAGTCTGGTCTGTGAGCACGTTGAATTTTGTCCAATGACCCCAAGCTACCCATCCTTATCGCTCGCGCGTAATTATGTTGCTATCGGGCTCGCACACTCACTGCGGGTGCCAGTCGCACAATCGCGACAGCAATATTATAATTACGCGCCAGCGATAAGGATGGGTAGCTAGGGGTCATTGGACAACATTCTACGTGCTCACAGACCGGGCTTTAGATACTGTAAGTCAAGCTGTAGGTAGATCCTGCAAGTCAAGCTGTAGAGATATGGGAATGGTCTCGTCATTATTCGTATTATTTTAATAGAGAGATGCCACTGCCACATCCTATGTTATGTACCGAGGGACCCTGCTGAACTTAGAGGGTCCTCAGCTAATCTGTCAAGTTATTGTCTGAGCGCGCCTTGTAGCGGCCTGTTCCGCAAGTTTGGATAATGACAAGCTCGCTTCAATCTCGGCAAAGAGGTGATCTGCTTGTTTAAAATTTAGCTTTTAACTTCAGCCAATGTATATTATTTACTTCTTACTTAAAACCTAAATGAACCCGTGACAGATATAATGTACCTACTTAACTCACTTCAGAATATTGAGCTTTTAAACTTTCAATTTTATATTGAATAAAATAAAAGACTAAAGCGATATCAATTTCGAATACATAATAAGCTAGGTACTATCAGAGAATATTATTCAGTCTGTTCGAATTTCTGCTGAATTTCAGAACGAGATTTCAAAATGAACAATTTGGCAGACACTAAGACCCAGAATTATTAAGTTTCTTTCCAAATGAAAGCCTTCCTAAAATGTAGTGTTCCAGATGTTTGTAAGCTACTAGCCGATTCAGAATTTATTACTTCCAATATCATTCCCTTACAGAAGCTCGTTATAATAGGAAGAATTTATTTCATTTTAGTATCAAAAGTTCAGAGAAAACATACCGTTTGAGACTTTAGGCATTCACGTTTCGCGTTTGTTTCTTATTTTAAACAAGCTTATTCCCAGGCTTTACATTACAGAAAGCTTATATTCTCCGAAACTTGTACCTATTACATTAATTACAGTTGAATGACCATGGAAAGGTGTAACATTGGATTTGATCAACATCCTGAGCCATGAGTAAGTTGCCTATCAAGAAGAGGATTCAATTGAAAAAAATATAAAATTAAAACTACAATATAAATAACAGCAGGAAGTACCAGGGCCGGATTAACCATCTCGGGGCCCCTAGGCACAGCTCGTTTCGGGCCCCCCTTTTTTTGTCGCGGAGGAAATGCTTTGCGCACCGTCACCACTGCCGGGGGACAGGGTGGTGTGTGGGACTCCCGGTGCCCAATAAAGGGCGCTGCTCCGTCCTGAAAAGGACGGGGTATACCCACTAAAAGTACCTCCGCAGCGTTCTGTGATCGCCCAAGTGGGGGTGTCGCGGAGGCCGTAGCCTTAGACTTCCGCGATACCACCGGCGACAGCTCGCCTACACGGTGAACCCTACACGCCCCCTTTGTGGGGGTCCGACGGGAATAGCCCGAAACGCCAAGCCGTTCCCGTCAGAGGGAGGTGACAAGGGTGCCCCCGTACCTCCGGCCTCCTGGCCGCCACCTGGGGGCAGAGTAGAACGGTCGTAAAACCGCCTTCTCCACCCCCTTCTCCGCCTGCGGAGCGATGAGGCGAGAGGATCGATCATCGAGAGATTCGTCATCCTTCAGAAGGAGGCAGCGGAACGCGAGCGGGAGCGTTCCGCTGCCTCCTTCTGAAGGATGACCTCGTCGCAAAAGGAGGCGACCGCCTTCCAGCAACCTTCACTTCCCAGCATGGCGTTGACCAGGCTCGGAAGCGAAAGATCCCGGCCCACGACCGCAGTGAGGACACGGCGCTGCTCCTCCCAGCCTGTGCAAACCGCGAGGGTGTGCTGCACCGTGTCATCCGCCGCGCCGCATTTGTGGCACAGCGGGGATTCCACTCGCCCAATTCTATGGAACCGAAGCAGCCATGCCCGGTCAGCACCTGCGCCAGACGGAACGTGAGGAACCCGTGCGATCGTTCCAACCATTGGTCCAGAACAGGACCAATGGCGTCCAGAGTGCGGCGGCCAAACTGCGCGCGAGTCATGTCTTCTCGATCATGATCTCGCGCTCTTCCAGCCTGACGGCACCGCGCCGCTCCGGGGCCGGGCGCATTCCACGCGCCTTCTGGTCTGCCATCCAGTGATAGATGATAGACAAGACCCCAGCTTCTAGCTCCCAAGGAGGAGTACCAGCGAGGACACACGCCGCCGCAGCGTGCCCTACCGTGCGGTAGGTCTTATACTCAATACTCAGTCTTTGTGACCCTCTGCGCTATTGCCCGCTGGGGCCTGCGCAGAAGGGCAGCATTCTCCCTCTTGTGGAGTGCGTCCGCCCAAATTGGGGTGCCATACAGCGCCATGCTCCTCAGAACGCCGGCATAAAGTCGACGACACCTCGTTTGTGGCCCTCCCAAATTCGGGAGGAGCCAACTCAGTGCGCCGGCTGCCTTGAGGAGGCGTGGCGCTAGCCCGCTGAAGTGCGGGCTAAAATGCTACCTCCCGTCAAGCGTGAGGCCCAGATATTTCATCTGGCCTTTGACATCGATCCTAACGTCCTCAACCACAATGTGGGCGTCGGGAGGGGCGCGCTGGCGAGGCCCCGGAAAGAAGAGGGCCTAAGTTTTCTCCAGCGCGACTTTCAGGCCGAGGTGTCGTATTCTGCGAGCGACTAATGCCCGCCGACGCCAGCCGTGCCGCGGCCCCAAATGTCTTCCCCCGGGCAGTGACCAGAGTGTCATCCGCATAGCATATGACACTCATGCCCGCGAGAAGGACGCCTCGGAGGAGCCAGTTGAAGCCAAGGTTCCACAAGAGTGGACCGAGCACCGAACCCTGCGGAACCCCGCTGGCTACGCCGCGCCGTTTGAGCTGGCCGTCTCTGTTAACATACAGGACTTCGCGGTCCCGTAAGTAATCGGCCAGCAGCGCTCGAAAGTACTGAGGCACTCTGTGATGTTGAAGTGCCTAGAGTATGGTGGAATGAGGGATGGTATTGAAAACGTTGGCTATATCGAATGACACACCCTCACCCCTCTCCCTAGCCTTCGCAGTGAGGCTTTTTAGCCTCAGAATTGCGTCGACTGTCCACCTGTCATGTAAACCAAAGCAGTAATGCCAACGTTACGAAAATGATTTAGGTTTCACAATATCGAAATATGACGATTGAATGTGTAAACCAAAATAAGACGAAGTTTAGAGGTGGTATGAGTTTTGTTGCATAAAAATAATCGTTGACTTTTTTGTTTTTCATTTTTTAATCGGGAGTGCTGGGCCCTTGGTCATAGTGGGCCCCTAGGCACTGGCCTAAAGTGCCTTATGGATAATACGGCACTGGGAAGTACCTGGATGCGGGCAGCGTAGGAATTGCCGTTAAGAAATCCTTGGAGGAGGGTTCAGATGTTCTGACGGGGAGGGCTTTCGTCCAGCAGTGGACGTCTTTGGTTGAAACGAACCAACGAACGAAATAACATCATGCTCTCTGCTAAAAGCAGTTAGGTGTACACGTTTTGTGTGGCTGTATGTTTTCAATACAAGATAATATAATAGTAAAGTGACCCTTTGAAGGATTACAGAGGTCCGTCGCAGAAAGTAAGCGACTTAACTTAGTAACGGCATCCTGTACCTCCGCTGTATGTTTATGAATATCGGATCTTTGTTGAAATATTAATATTTTAGACCTTAGCAATATTTGGAAGAGGAAAGTTTTAGAAAAAACGCATCTACAGGGTGGAATTTTGTAATACCACCTGAAGAGAAAGTATACTCTTAATACTGTAACATAGAAAATTTTACTCAAAAAAACATTCCTTTATTTTTGAATAAAAATAGAACTGCATTCAAAGATTTTCAAAAATTTTCTTGCTACACTCGGGAATCGAACCGACTAAAATCTGTTAAAAATTCCACCCTGTATATCATTACACAGAGAGATCAATTTGTGACATGTACGAGTAACATACGAGCACTCGTCTCATTATCATCACCTCGATTCATGTTCTTCATAATGAGTGCACTATCCACCAGGGTAAAGAAGAATTAGTAAAATCAATGTCAAATAGTTCGTGACACCAAAAGTGGCCAAAAAGTTGACAACACCCTTATTCCAATGAGGGATTTCGCGATTGAAAAATCCGCTAGATGGGAATACGTAGACGCGAGGTCCAAATGCTGCATG
Source organism: Ostrinia furnacalis (assembly GCF_004193835.3). Lineage (NCBI taxonomy): Eukaryota > Metazoa > Arthropoda > Insecta > Lepidoptera > Crambidae > Ostrinia > Ostrinia furnacalis. Next base: position 112,960 of record NW_021137570.1, on the reverse strand, counting down.
ATTGGTAATTTTTGACATGACATTGACAGATATGTCAAAATCCACCAATCACGCAGCAGTCCGACCCCACATCCACGTCCCGCCATCTAGCGGATCTTTCATTCGCGAAAACCCTCATCTTGCGAACTTTTTGGATGTCTTGTGTTACGAACTACTTATTTGACGCTGACTGTACGAGTGTGTCATCAAGATTCTGGAGCGTGATTGCAATTTCAATCAAACCCTAAAATATGTCATTATCTTCGGAATGTCTGAGCCACAGTTTCGCTTAACAATTTGCCAAAAAAACTGGGTCATGCTCCCAAGCAGTGAAGGGGAAGCCGTCTTATAACAGAAGTTAACTCTTTAACGGCCACACAAATTTTCATTTTTCTGAACCTTAATGTAAAGTAACAGGGCTCAAAATATGCCCAGTGCTACCCAGTCTTATAAAGGCTTAACCGGAGGTTTGAAGTTTAGTATTGGCTTTTCTCTACGGAGGAGGAAGAGTATAACAAAGGGACAGAACAGGGATAATAATATTATAAAATAGACTTAAAAAGGTTTGTAAAAGAGTCGAGAAAAGTATATCACTATGGTATATTCCTATGCCTGAATGGTACACACTTTTCAACATGGTGTGCGACAATTTTTATTTAATTTTTAAATTTTATGTGACAGGAGGCAAATGAGCAGACGGATCACCTGATGGTAAGTGATTACCGTCGCCCATAGACATCGTTGCTTGTCTTTAAGGTGTAGATACGCTCCCTTCTCGAAAGTTTCTAGGTCGTATCGGTCGTACACTTGTATGATCCCCTGGGCATGGAAAATAATCTGCTATTTTACACATAAAATAATACAAAAAAAATATTCACTTACGTAGCATTTAAAATTGGCAGTTTCCCCACAGCTGACTGAAAAATTTTGGCACACATGCTTTTTAATATCGTCGCATAAGAGGGTAGTTCAAATACTCAGTTGAGTGACACTCAAACATTTTTGACTGCACTCAGATGGAAGCTGCAACTCAAGCAATTCAGCAATAGAACTGGCAATAAAGTTGGAAACCTGGTAAAAGACGGTGCAATCCTGGAATCGCAACGTCATGGAATGCGCTGGGAATGTGCGGTATTGGCCAAATAACAGATCGGGTGGCTGTGAAACTACTACACTTGCAGGTTAACCCTTTCACTTTTGTCTGGCGAAGCTGCTATAGCTCTAACATAACTTAAGAACTAATAAGTTTTCTTAGTAGTTCAGAAATTACATTATCATTTCGATAACAAATGACCTTAATCGTAGTTGCAAAGGCTTCTAAGGCCCGATTCGACCAAACTTTTATCCGAGAATAACTCCTGGTATAACTGACAAATTGACAGTTTTAGTATGGGAAATATATTGTTAAAACTGACGATTTTTTCTGACATTAATATTTACTCTTGTTTGGTCAAATTCACCCTAAATAGATCAACTTTTCGTGGTAGCTAGGTACTTCGTTCGGTATCAAAATTATTTTTATTGCACAAATCAAACACATTTTTGCCATTTAGGATCTTATTGAGTGAATAATAAAATTGTTGAGTAAGTAAGTATGTAGCTCTCATTACGATCATTAAGCTTTCAAGTAATTTTCATTCGAGTTGATTTAAATTTGAACATCCATTTGAACAAAATTTATTCGAACTCGACGCAAATATGGCCCAATTGGTTTCTCCCTAAAATGAGAACTACAGTAGAATCCCGATTATCCGGATCAATTAAAATCAGCAGTGTGCCGGATAATCGAAAATCCGGATAATCGATTTCAAAGTAAAATCAAACAATAATGAAGTTTTTACAATAGAAAGAGTTTTCAATAAGAATAAGAATAAGAATAAATTTATTACTTAATAAAACTTAGCCTAGATACATTTGAATTCACTTACTTAAATTAAGGTTAGTGTGCGAAGGTAAAATTATTAATACCTAAACTAAGCAAAATTGTTTGCCTGTGTCTTAGGTTAATACATTATTTAGAGTCTAAAAATCTAAATTTTAGACCATTGGATGAATCCATTTCTTTTAACAATGAACTAAGACGAAGTCCGAACCGTGTATGAGTCCGGATAATCGGATATCCGGATAATCGAAGTCGGATAATCGAGATTCTACTGTAGCCTCAGGAATCGTATCTCGAACTGCATAGCTGACCCGTAGTATTGTCATTCGTAGCAACTAGACCGATGCACGATGGGCTATTATCCAATGGCATGTATTTAAATGATCTTTTTAAATTAGCAAAAACGGCATATAAAAAAATCTAAATGGTCATCTAATTTAATGATTGATCCTCTTTCTTTGAGACATAAAATAAATAAAATCGATCGATATTTTAACCTCTTTTGAACTACGCAAAAAAAAATTGAGATGTAAAAGTTATATCTGATCGTTACTTGTTGGTCCTCAAAAATTAAAGAAATGAGCACCAAATATTCAATATTGTGATACCTTTTTAAATAATTCGATTTGTATAAATTATTTTTTGTCTATATCAAATAATCTTCAAAATAATGATGTTATGGTACTTATTTTTATTAAGTTGTAGTCAAAGGATGGAAACTATTTAAAGGCACTTGATGTTCAAAGATTATTTTTTATTAAAAAATCATACTTAACACGTTCACACTGCGTTATCGGGTCGAATTGACCTTAGGTGCTGGATGCATTGGTGCGGGATGGATATATTCGGTCTTTTCAGTGCAGTAGTACGAAAGATAAATATTGTTTTGCAATTGTTTCGTCAAACACAGTAAATATTTGGAAAAAAAACTTATCAGGTCCTTACGACCCGATGTCGCACTAAAAGTAAACAAATATCGTTTAGTACTTCTATCGTGTCTAATCGACCCATTGACAGATGACTATGGTCACTGATCACGGTCGAGATCGGTATACCTACTAAGAGAAAATCAACCTTGTGATTTGAAAAAAATAAAGATGTTAAAATTATGATGTCGGGTTCAGGGATGTCAGAAGTAAGAAATTATTTTACATAGCGCCTCTAGTCCCAAACTAAGCAAAGCTTGTAATTTAAACAAACATGGCAATGTACTTAAACATAGGTACTGTCCCTCTTCAGTGACAATAACAAGGACTAATCAACTAAAAAGCATGAAAAAAAATAATTTTAACAAAAAAATTAAAACTGACGCCAACAATCACTTAAAAGTAGAAAATAAGTACGTCGTTATTTATTTATTAGGACAATATACCATGATTAATATTTTTGGAGTCGGTGCTGGTAAATTTAAAACCATTTCTTGAGCTTGGCACTAAGATATGACTGACTGACAGCATATTTTCTAATTTTGGTGCTTTAATATAAATTTTGGTGTTCTCTTAATTTTGGTGTAAGGAAAATCTAAAAAACTACTGGACAAAATTTAATGTCTTAATCATTTTAGAAACAGTATAAGTTTCCAATAAATTTGATCTATAATTAAAGAATAAAAATACACAAATAACAATTTCCACCAAAATTAGGCAAAAATATGCACTTGTTGAAATTCACCCAGGTATAGTCTGGTCTGTGAGCACGTAGAATTTTGTCCAATGACCGCGCGCGTAATTATGTTGCTATCGCGCTCGCACACTCACTGCGGGTGCCAGTCGCACAATCGCGACAGCAATATAATTACGCGCGAGCGATAAGGATGGATAGCTAGGGGTCACTGGACAAAATTTTACGTGCTCACAGACCGGGCTTTAGATACTGTAAGTCAAGCTGTACTTAGGAGATCCTGCAAGTAAAGCTGTAGAGCAGTCTTTCCCAAAGTAGGCGATAACGCCCCCTTGTGGGCGCTGCAGGCTTAAAGGGGGGCGGTAAGAGACCAAGAAAAAAAATCGGGACGTTGTGTAGAGGCTTGGGAGGCGTCATCTTATAGGAGGACTCTTAGACATCGACTGAGCTCGACTCCTGACTACAAAAATGGGGGGCGCTAAAAATAATTTATTCTCAAAGTGAGCAGTAGACTAAATAAGTTTGGGAACCGCTGCTGTAGAGCGATGGGAATGGTCTCGTCATTATTCGTATTTTTATTAGAGAGATGCCACTGCCACATCCTATGTTATGTACCGAGGGACCCTGCTGAACTTAGAGGGTCCTCAGCTAATCTGTCAAGTTATTGTCTGAGCGCGCCTTGTCGCGGCCTGTTCCGCAAGTTTGGATAATGACAAGTTCGCTTCAATCTCGGCAAAGAGGTGATCTGCTTGTTTAAAAATAACTTTTCACTACAGTCAATGTATTAGAAGTAAATTCTTACTTAAAACCTAAATGAACCCGTGATAGATATAATGTTCTTAACTTTCAATTTTATATTGAATAAAATAAAAGACCAAAGCGATAGCAACTTTGAAAACATAATAAGCTAGGTACTATCAGAGAATATTCAGTCTGTTCGCATTTCTGCTGAATTTCAGAAGGAGATTTCAAAATGAACAATTTGGCAGACACTAAGACCCAGAATTATTAAGTTTCTTTCCAAATGAAAGCCTTCCTAAAATGTAGTGTTCCAGATGTTTGTAAGCTACTGATTCAGAATTTATTACTTCCAATATCATTCCCTTACAGAAGCTCGTTATAATCGGAAGAATTTATTTCATTTTAGTATCACAAGTTCAGAGAAAACATACGGTTTGAGACTTTAGGCATTCACGTTTCGCGTTCGTTTCTTATTTAAACAAGCTTATTCCCAGGCTTTATACCTATTACAGAAAGCTTATATTCTCCGAAACTTGTACCTATTACATTAATTACAGTTGAATGACCACGGAAAGGTGTAACATTGGATTAGATCAACATCCTGAGCCATGAGTAAAGTTGTCTATCGAGAAGAGGATTCAATTGAAAAAAATATAAAATTAAAACTACAATATAAATAACAGCGGGAAGTACCTGGATGCGGGCGGCGCAGGACCCGTCGTTAAGAAAATCCTTGGGTTCAGATGTTCTGACGGGGAGGGCCTTTGTCCAGCAGTGGACGTCTTTGGTTGAAACGATCCAACGAACGAAATAACGTCATACTTTCTGCTAAAAGCAGTAGGTACACACGTTTTGTGTGGCTGTATATTTTCAATACAAGATAATATAATAGTAAAGTGACCCTTTGAAGGATTACAGAGGTCCGTCGCAGAAAGTAAGCGACTTAACTTAGTTACGGCATCCTGTACCTCCGCTGTATGTTTATGAATATCGCGTCTTTGTTGAAATATTAATATTTTAGACCTTAGCAATATTTGAGAGAGGAAAGTTTTAGAAAAAACGCATATACAGGGTGGAATTTTGTAATACCACCTGAAGGGAAAGTATACTTTTAATACGGTAGATAGAAAATTTTACTCAAAAAAATCATTCCTTTATTTTTGAATAGAAATAGAACTGCATTCAAAGATTTTCAAAAATTTGCTTGCTACACTCGGGAATCGAACCAACTAAAATCTGTTAAAAATTCCACCCTGTATATCATTACATAGAGAGATCAATTTGTGACATGTACGAGTAACATACGAGCACTCGTCTCATTATCATCACCTCGATTCATGTTCTTCATAATGAGTGCATTATCCACCAGAGTAAAGAAGCATTTGTACAATCAATGTCATATAGTTCGTGACACCAAAAGTGGCCAAAAAGTTGACAACACCCATATTCCAATGAGGGTTTTCGCGATTGAAAAATCCGCCAGATGGCAATACGTAGACGCGAGGTCCAAATGCTGCTTGATTGGTTATTTTTGACATGACATTGACAGATATGTCAAAATCCACCAATCACGCAGCAGTCCGACCCCACATCCACGTCCCGCCATCTAGTGGATCTTTCATTCGCGAAAACCCTCATCTTGCAAACTTTTTGGATGTCTTGTGTTACGAACTATTTGACGCTGACTGTACGAGTACTTATGTCATCAACATTCTGGAGCGCGATTGCAATTTCAATCAAACCCTAAAATATGTCATTATCTACCTTCGGAATGTCTGTGCCACAGTTTCGCTTAACAATTTGCCAAAAAAACTGGGTCATGCTCCCAGAAGCAGTGAAGGGGAAGCCGTCTTGTAACAGAAGTTAACTCTTTAACGGCCACACAAATTTCTATTTTTCTGAACCTTAATCTAAAGTAACAGGGTTCAAAATATGCCCAGTGCTACCCAGTCTTATAAAGGCTTAACCGCAGGTTTGAAGTTTAGTATTGGCTTTTCTCTACGGAGGAGGAAGAGTATAACAAAGGGACAGAACAGGGATAATGATATTATAAAATAGACTTAAAAAGGCTTGTAAAAGAATCGACAAAAATATATCATTATGGTATTTCATATCACACACTTTTCAACATGGTGTGCGACAATTTTTATTTTATTTTTTAAATTTTATGTGACAGGAGGCAAATGAGCAGACGGATTACTTGATGGTAAGTGATTACCGTCGCCCATAGACACCGTTGCTTGTCTTTAAGGTGTAGATATGCTCTCTTCTCGAAAGTTTCTAGGTCGTATCGGTCGTACACTTGGCATGGACAAAATAATCTGATAATTTTACACATAAAATAATAAAAAAAAATCACTTAGAGTAGGCGCACACAGTTGATTTTTAGTTGGCCGATAGTTGTGCCCGATTTTTTAAATTGTATGAAGAATCGGCCAAATCGAATCGGCGTAGTGTGCGCACTCCCATACATGCCCATACTGATCAACTGCCCGACTAAACTATCGGCCGACGAAACATCAACGTGTGCGCCTACTCTTACGTAGCATTTAAAATTGTCAGTTTCCCCACAGCTGACTGAAAAAGTTTGGCACACATGCTTTTTAATATCGTCGCATAAGAGGGTAGTTCAAATACTCAGTTGAGTGACACTCAAACATTTTTGACTGCACTCAGATGGAAGCTGCAACTCAAGCAATTCAGCAATAGAACTGGCAATAAAGTTGGAAACCTGGTAAAAGACGGTGCAATCCTGGAATCGCAACGTCATGGAATGCGCTGGGAATGTGCGGTATTGGCCAAATAACAGATCGGGTGGCTGTGAAACTACAATACACTTGCAGGTTAACCCTTTCACTTTTGTCTGGCGAAGCTGCTATAGCTCTAACATAACTTAAGAACTAATAAGTTTTCTTAGTAGTTCAGAAATTACATTATCATTTCGATAACAAATGACCTTAATCGTAGTTCTAAGGCCCGATTCGACCAAACTTTTATCCGAGAATAACTCCTGGTATAACTGACAAATTGACAGTTTTAGTATGGGAAATATGTTAAAACTGACGATTTTTTCTGACATTAATATTTACTCTTGTTTGGTCAAATCCACCCTAAATAGATCAACTTTTCGTAGTAGCTAGGTACTTCGTTCGGTATCAAAATTATTTTTATTGCACAAATCAAACACATTTTTGCCATTTAGGATCTTATTGAGTGAATAATAAAATTGTTGAGTAAGTAAGTATGTAGCTCTCATTACGATCATTAAGCTTTCAAGTAATTTTCATTCGAGTTGATTTAAATTTGAACATCCATTTGAACAATATTTATTCGAACTCGACGCAAATATGGCCCAATTGGTTTCTCCCTAAAATTAGAACTACAGTAGAATCCCGACTATCCGGATCAATTAAAACCAGGGGTGTTCCGGATAATCGAAAATCCGGATAATCGATTTCAAAGTAAAATCAAACAATAATGAAGTTTTTACAATAGAAAGAGTTTTCAATACATTATTTAGAGTCTAAAAATCTAAATTTTAGACCATTGGATGAATCCATTTCTTTTAACAATGAACTAAGACGAAGTCCGGACCGTGTATGAGTCCGGATAATCGGATATCCGGATAATCGAAGTCGGATAATCGAGATTCTACTGTAGCTTCAGGAATCGTATCTCGAACTGCATATCTGACCCGTAGTCGTTGTCATTCGTAGCAACTAGACCGATGGGCAATTATCCGATCTGTGCTACGGCACAAAATGGGAGCTACGGCTTAGGCGTTCGTAGAACTACGGCCCCCGTAGCATTGTCATTCTTAGCAGCTACGCCCCTACGAGCTACGGAGCTCGTAGCATTCCGTTACAAGCTCGTAGATGTCTGTAGCAATGTAATTGTAGTTACGCCCGTATTCACAAACGATGCTTGCTTAACGCCCGATTCCCATATTCAATCCTTGTCCAAAACCGGATTACAACTGTCAAATTGAATTCAGTTTTAGATTATATTTCCAAAATTTTCGATGCATTTACACTTTAATATTGTTTAAATAGTCTTATAAACAATATAAAAATGTAAAAACATCAAAAACCGCAGTTATTTTGGCCAAAAACATATTAAAATTTGACAGTTGACAATCCAAATCCGTATAATTTGGATTAGGATTGAATATAGAAATCCAGCATAAGTGAATAAAGCTCTGTGATTGGTTTATGTGTCACTCTGTGCGTCCACGCGCACTCTGAGACCTTATAGTAATGTTTAATACGGGCTGTTTCTATTGTAATTTATAGTCTTTTTAGTTTTAAGGGTATTTAGCCACAAATTAGTACCTAATTAATATACATTTTATCGATCAGAAATAATTTTATTGATAATCTACAACATTTGACCGCTTCTGGCTGTGATTCTGCTGCTATCGGCACCTGGAAATAGAAATACAAATAAGATACACATAAAGACCTTGTCCAGAAGGGCGAATTCGCCGCGAATGTCTTCGCGCGAACACGAGCGTATGTATGACTCGATTTACGCCCGAATTTTCAACTCGCGCGTGTCTTGTGGACGCAATATTGTATTGGCTGCTAGTATCTCGCCAACGTGCGTATGATTCTACGCGCGTAGGATTCGAGTAATACATACGCTCNATTATGTTACCTTTAATGAAGATCATTCATAATTTATCCTTAGATCAACTAATATGGACCCAATAATTAATATAAAGATAAAATATAATAAAAAACATCATTTATTTTTAAAAGTGCACATACAAAAAAGATCAATTAGTTTTTAGAGGATCAAATAATATTGTCCCTTATCCAATTTGAGCTACGGCACAAAATAGGAGCTACGGCTTAGGCATTCGTAGAACTACGGCCCCCGTAGCATTGTCATTCTTAGCAGCTACGCCCCTACGAGCTACGGAGCTCGTAGCATTCCGTTACAAGCTCGTAGATGTCTGTAGCAATGTAATTGTAGTTTTTTTTTTTCATTTATTTACCAAATAAAAAGAATTACAGACAAAATTTGTTTTGACAGCATTCAGGAAACCACTAAGGTTTGTATTGATGCTGTTGCAGTTCTACATCGATACTCTTATGGTTACAATAATAATTACAATTAATTTACAATATTTTATGACTTTAATTAATCATCCCGAATCTAAAACAATACCAGATATGTTGACATCTCATTTATTTCATATTCAGAAGCAAGTGCGTTTTAATTTTATGTTTAATAAAGTTACGCCCGTATTCACAAACGATGCTTGCTTAAGTGAATAGAGCTCTGTGATTGGTTCGTGTGTCACTCTGGGCGTCCACGCGCACTGTGAGACCTCATAGTAATGTTTAATACGGGCGTTAGTCTCTTACGGGACTGTTTCTATTGTAATTTATAGTCTTTTTAGTTTTAAGGGTATTTAGCCACAAATGAGTAATTAATATACATTTTATCGATCAGAAATAATTTTATTGATAATCTACAACATTTGACCGCTTCTGGCTGTGATGCTGCTGCTGGAAATAGAAATACAAATAAGATACTCTGCCCTGTTTTTCTTCTTCTTTTCCTGTACATTGCGCCCCCCTGCTGACAACAGAGGGCCCCCGCTGAAAATCAGTTTCGAGACAAGCCCTGGCGCGGTCTTGATGTATGCTGAGCGGGTGCCTTTTTGTCAGAGGGGCTCAAGCAGCTATCTGTACATTAATTTGTGTATCTCCTTCATTGTGTATCTATGTTTTTCCTGCTTGTATGTCTTTCTTTCAAATAAAAAATTATTCTATTCTATTCTATTCTATTCTATACACATTAAGGCCTTGTCCAGAAGGGCGAATTCGCCGCAAATATTTCGCGTGAACACCAGCATGTATGACTATGTATGACTCGATTTACGCACGAATTTTCAACTCGCGCGTGTTTTGTGGACGCAATGTAGTGGCTGCTAGTATCTCGCCAACGTGCGTATGATTCTACGCGCGTAGGATTCGAGTCATACATACGCTCGTGTTCGCACGAAGACATTCGCGGCGAATTCGCCCTCCTGGACAAGGCATAAGTTGACTTACTGTTGCCGCAACGATGCGCCGCCTCAACTGCAAGTATGTACAATGTACCTGTAAAAAGAGAAATTTATATGTACCTCAGTTCATAAATTAACTGCATAACTACAAAATTGACATTTAGCAGTAAAACCATGATTGAGTCTAAAATAAAACTCATTCCTAAGAAAGGTGTCGAAGTCGTTATTATGTACAACAGCCTCCTCAATTTAAGAAGTAAACTCCCATTCTGTCGAACGCAGATACGCGCCATAAGGGACACGTGATGGCCCATAAACCAGAACGGCCCAAAGCTATGAAGGTTAGATTTATCGAAAGTTATCATTGAACGCGTTATGTCAGCGGAAACTTTTGATGGGATTCTGTAGGTAAAGTCGTAAGTCTAAGAGCAGATATTAATCCGTGCTGTATTTATGGATGAGATAATCAATAAACTGGTAAAGGTTTTATAGAGAGTTGAGATTTATTTAAAGTCTTTCCCGAAGACTTTAATCCGGGCCTTTTCATGACAAGAGTGAATAGGCACTTACAGGGCAGATATGAACCATCCTAGACTGCTTCCCACTTAACACCAGATGCGATTGTGGTCTAATACTTGCCTTGTTATGCATAAAAAAAAGTTAGTAAAAACAGAAAGTAGAAAAAAGGATAAAAAGAACTCTTTGGAAAATGCCACAGCGAGAGACTCTCTAGATCGTTTACATCAAGCGCTCTTCCATAATTAGGAAATCGGTTTATCATGTTATCATTGTTAAACAAATAAAATAAAATAAAATAAAATAAAATAAAATAAAATCATTTCTCTAAAAGACTTTATTTCATCGACATTCTTCATGGTGTTTTACACAATATATCGTCAGTGAAGTTTTTTTAGTCCCGTTAGCCCCTCGTTCTTAGCTAAATAATAAATATGCTTGTGTCACGAGTGAGCTCACCACAATAGTCGAGCGGCGGCGGGGACCGAACCCGCGTTCCCCGGATCACGAGTCGGCCATTCCGACCCCTTCACCGTTCGGCTATCGTGGCTTAAGTTCAACAGTGCGTAAGTCAAAAATATACATTTTACAGGACATTGGTCGGAAAAAAGCACGCGGTTTTTCTTCATCCAATGGCATTAAAATGTTAAAACCGTCAAAAAATTACTTACGCACTGTTAGAACTTCACTGACGATGGGTAGGATCGTACCAATCGTAATAATAATGTATTTGCTGCTTTATCGTTCGTTCGTTCGTTTCAGCCAAATGACGTCCACTGCTGGACAAAGGCCTCCCCCAAGGCTTTCTACAATGAACGGTCCTGCGCTGCCCGCATCCAGGCTCTTCCCGCGACCTTTACCAGATCGTCGGTCCACCTAGTAGGAGGCCTGCCCACGCTACGTTTTCCAGCCCGTGGTCGCCACTCGAGAACTTTCCTGCCCCAACGGCCATCGCTTTATAATATGAGCAAAAAGTGTTGCTGACAAATAAAACGTGTCAAGCTCAACGTGCTGTAACAGATACAAATACAGATCCAAGACAATCTAACTAAGCGCTGTGACCTGCATCCCATCGGCCCCCTCCCCGTAACTCATCTTGGGGCATATAAAACATTGTGATACGTCCCCAATGCCTAATGTGTAAGAAAGAAGTGGGCCATAATCTTCGAGATTTATGCTGGCAGCACGAATTTATTCCACCGCCTTTCAATAACTTCGGGAATGTTCCCGCTTCAGAGTTATGGGGTCTCCAAGACCTGCAGATATACGGGGTCTTTTGTTATAGCAATTGAAAGTCTTTGTTTTCGAGAAAGCGATATGTTAGAGTAGATCAACGCCACGCTATTTAAGTTTGTTTTGTTTGTAAAAATAGGCCCCTTATTACTTGGCAAGTACACATACATTTTAACTAACAACTAGCGACCCGCCCCTGCTTCAACAACTTGCTTGGTAGGTACAACGTATTACTTAAAAACCTTCCTTTTGAATCAATCTATCTATTGAAAAAACCGTATCAAAATCCGTTACGTAGTTTTAAAGATATAAGCATACATAGGGACAGACAGACAGCGAAGCGACTTCGTTTTATATAATCTAATAAGTAATATTAATGACTTGCTCAGTACGTTTATTTATCTTTGTTAATCGAATATTAATCGTTAAGTACTTTATTGGCTCCCGGCAAAAAATGTTTACTTTTCTTATACTGACTGAGGTCAATTGAGATGACATGTCATTGTTATAAGATTACTTGTTCAACACAAAATGTGTAACATCTCAAGTGGTTCAATAATAAGTATGTTTTGTAAACAACTGAAGTGAAGAGATAAAACATTGTAACCAAACATCGTAAATTACATCCTGAAACCTTCGATTCGGATTCACTACAAAGCCTTCATTAAAGTTGCTGAAACCACAATAGAAGTGGTAAGACCAGTGGCCTCTCTTTGTAATTAGGTATAATATCTTTATTAGCAGTGAGACTCTGTAATTGGCTAAAGTAATGAAATGTACTACTTTACAGCTTTGTCGACAATTTATTGTACATGTAAATTGTCGACAAAGCTGTTGAGTTTCCAAATAAATAAAAAATATGATATACGCATCTGAAGCATTTCAAAATTATTATTTCATGTCAGCGTGCAGCGTTATGGTTGTCTCTTTGAAATATTTTTGGTAATTAATTATATTAAATAAGAATCAATAAATTGTATAATTTGATATTATTTCCACCATATGAGGCGAATTTTTTTCGTTTAGTACATGATGCATTGTTAGTTGTGACTATCTCTAAAATTGCTAAACAACACCAATTTAGGCGTAGTTAGTCCTACTGTACCTTTCTCTATTTGGCTAAAACCCAACACGAGATGCCCCAAAAGATACGAACTACATTACAAAGACAATGGCTTCATTAATACACCCCTTCAATTGTACTGATTAACAATTGGGTGCTTACAAATTTTTAAAACCCTCTTCTAACTCTTGCTTATCTTTTTGGACTCCACCAAATTGAAGTTCTTTTAGTGTTCCGTATTGAAATTGTAAAAAATAAATTAATAAATATTCAAACCTATTTTATACACTCGACAGTACTTCAAACTACAATTTTGTCCCTTATAGCGATGTACTCGTAGTATCCGTTACGACTAATGATGTCTACAAAGCATCATGGAGTGTCAGATCCAGTAAAAAGAAAATATTATAGTTAATTATCAAATCACATGTATCATCTAGTCATGCAAACAAGTACCTATAATGTATTATAGTAGGTACTAGCGGCAGCCCGCCACTTCGTACGCGTGGATCCCGTTTTACCCCCTTCATCTATCTTACGTGGTTTAGATTTTTTCATACAAATGTTTTTTCCCGCTAACTCCCGTTCCCGTGGGAATTTTGCAATATCCTGTTGTAACTATGCTTTAAGTTTACTAAGATACCTGCATGCCAAATTTCAAGCGTCTAACTTAAGCGGTTTAGATTTTTCATACAAAAGGATTTTCCAGCTGATTCCCGTTCCCGTGGGAACTCCTAAGTATACTATAACCTGCCCAGGAGTACGAAGAATAATTGTACCAAGTTTCGTTAAAATTGACTCTCTATAGATTTATTATAAGTATAGGTGAAAGAAAATGGCCCTAAGCATTACTGGTGCAATAAAGAATAAATAACTAATGAAAAGTATATTGTACGGAATACTGTTTCTCGAAGTTCAGTAAAACTTGACCAGATTTTCCTTTTAAAAGAACTTCATTCCAAATTAGCACTTACAAAGTACGCCTTTCGGATTATAATTTCTTTGAATACTATTCGTCAGTGTGATATCCATGTCTTTGAAAGTTAGGCTCTTAAAGTAAGTTCGTGAAATCAAATTTGGAAAGTACTTTTTCGACAATTAAGACGGTTTGCTGGCGGGACTTCTAGTGATTTCTTGCTTTGAAATATTAAGGTTGTTAATTTTTAAGTGATATTTACTTCTAAAGTAATCGTCGTGAGTCGCTAATGGTGAATTATAATAACTCTAATTCAAATTCCAACATTTAATGAAAACAGTAGTACAAGGAAGGAACACAAAATTAATAATATAACATTACAACACCTTACTTGTGTTGGCACCTGAAAAAAACAATTGAGCTATAAAGTATGGTCCTACAATCAAATACCTATCTTTCACGTACCTAATATGGGTTAGTAATGTGTTTTTAATGCCACAAACTCGAAATACCTTTTTGTTTTTTCTCGAAATACCTAATATAAGGCTCAGTTGCACATCCTTACTTAAACCGTAACTATAACCATAACCGGTAGTTTTTGTATAGAGTAGGTACCTATGACAGACTCTTGATGTTTGTTACAGGTTACAGTTAAAGTAAGATGGTGCAACTATTTAATTTTTGCAAAAAGCGCTGCTCTTTAAAGTAATTTCGAAAATATCATCTCAAGAGCCGATAATTTAAGCGTTTGCGTGACATTTGTATAAAATAGATGTTACAGGTTGAAGTGGCGAGTAATTGGGACGGAAGTCTCGACAGTTGTTGTAGCCCCATTAGTAGACCCCGGCTATAGCCCGACTGACTGGAAATGATACTTTTAAGATGATACTTTTTTAAAGTTTTACTTCATTTTGAAAAAAAAAAAAAGTTTTTAGTAATGAGGTAAGTAGTTAATGGGGTTTTTTTCACATTAACAACTTGGCGATTGGTTGGCGATTTAGTTTCTGAAAGCCATGTTTCGGAAAGTTTGGCATGTTTTATTAGTAGGTCAGTATATTTTAGCTTGGTAGCAGTGAAGTCCCTTATCAAAGTTAGGTTTTGTTTTACTACGAGTTTAAAAAAATCCTTCAACCTGCTTCAAAGCTTCGATCTTATTTAGTTTTTTTCTCAGACTGCCTTTGGAGCTATTGAGAAAAATGTAATGCTTTTTAAAACAGTATTATCAGGGTAGTCTTTTCCACAGTCTATTCATCCTCGTGGCACTGCCTGCGTCCGCGCCAATTAGTCGATGACTCGATAAAATAACCAAATTAATATCGACATTCGCGTGACGCCGGTAAAGGCATTAACCACTTATCGCGCGGTCGGTTAACTGAATTTTCGTCGGTTAGAATCTGAAAGTTTTAACGTTCAACATACCTACATTTTGCGAAAGGATCGTTTTAAATTGTTTTGGATTAGTCGCGATCTAAGGGTAAGCGGTCGAGACACTAAAATTATTTATCGATTTTTTTCTTTTTCGACGTATTACTCGTATTGAATAGAATAGAATAGAATTTTTATTTGCAAGAAAGGTATACAAGCAGGTAAGACATAGATTAAAACAGAGAGAAATAAACAAGTTCCCCTCTGACAAAAAGGCACCCGCTCAGCGTACATCAAGACCGCCAGGGCTTGTCTTGAAACTGATTTTCAGCGGCCCTGTCATTGTCATTGTCGAATAGAATTGAAAGAATGAAAGATTTTTTTATTTAGTCCGTAATCCTTATACTACACCCTAGCTACTACTTACATAGTTTGTTTAATTTGAACCAAAATGGCTGCCACTCAGTGTGTGTTATGCTCTAGGCTCTAGGTTAGGGGATCTAGAGTAATTAAAACAATTCGTTATATTGTGATCAGATATTAGGAACTAAACTTAGGATTGAAAAGATGTTACTCTCTACTGACTTCGTAAAGGTATTAACGACGAGCTTAAGTTCTTCAATTAGAACTATGTACAATAAATAACTCACTGTAAAATCTACCAAGCAGTGCAAATAGGTACTCTCAAAGTACTTTGTTACCAAGCTACTAAGTTAGACAAGTTTAGTGACCTACAACACTAGCTTAAACACTTCGCACCCTAGTAATTCTAGAGTACGTTCAGATTATACGTTTTAAAGTTACCCCGTAACCCAGTTTGCTGATACCATCGTGGTAAGTGTTTGAGAAGGCTTATTTATTGCCCCGTTTAACCACGAGGTATAACACAACCGCGGTAGAAAGAACCGGCTAGAATACTGTGGCGAACTACTAGTGCGGACGCGTTATAGCGGAGCTGACGTGGTAGGTTTCCATAAGTAGTAAATGCTTACTGTCTGCGTAGTATATTCACTTTTCACTAAAGGGAAGTGGATTCTTATCTTCGAGTTCCTTCTACTGCTTGTAATTAATTTTGTTGCGGATCCAATCGTCTTATATGTTTTCATCATGCATGCTTTAAAAGGCATTCAGTTATATGGAGCCTTGCTTGAGATCTAAGTTAGCTTTAGTCTAAGGCAAGTTAGTAAGTTACACCATCTTACTTTTGACAAACGTCAAAAATCTGTCAAACTCCATACAAAAAGCACCGGTTACCGTTATAGTTACGATTAAAGTAAGGTGGTGCAACTCAGCCTTAGACTAATAAACAAATCCATTATTACCATAATTACGGTTGAAGGAGACGGTGAGTTTTCTGTACAGTACTCTCTGCCTTTCAATAAAAGCTAAAATCACACCACTAAAGCTAAAGTCACGCGCTCCGCTCTAAGCTCCGCTAGCGCGCGTTTTGTCTGTTCTAAGAGCTCTAGTTACCGTTGTCGCATGTAGCACATGGAGTCATGCCTGATGTCTAAGTTGGCTTTAGTCTTACACCCCAAACAAACCCGTTATTACCATAAATACGACTTCAGGAGCTGAGTTTACTGTGCAGTCCGCTTCATTTTTCAATAAAAGCAAAATGCACACTAAAATCACATCACTAAAGTCACGCTCGACTGTGAGCTCCGCTATAATTTCCGCCAGCGCGTGTGTTGTCTGTTCTCTAAGAGCTCTAGTTACCGTGGTTGCATGTAGCACTCCGGAGATTTATTCCCGAAGATAAGTCGGAACAACACAAAGGTGGCAGCGAACTTTTGTAGCAATATTGTCAGTTTCGTTTAACAAATTGTGCATCGACTGGGAGATAGCTCGTTTATTGGCGTGTTTGGAATATATTGAGATTGGGAAACTGAGACGTGAAATCAAAGTTTTCTGTTAGTTTCGCCGAAGTTATTACGTAGTCAGATATTACTTAGGTAACGTGGCAGATTTTAAAAAGTTATATATTCTTGTACTTAGGTTATATTTAGCTTCACTGGTAAAGCTTCCTTAAAATCTATATCTATAAAAGCGAAAGGTGACTGACTGACTGACTCACTCACTCACTCACTCATCACGAAATCACAGAAACTACAAGTGCTAGGAGTCTAAATTTTGCATGGGGGTTCCTTTTAGGTACGTAGGTGCTCACTAGGACGGGATTTTGTTAAATTCAACCCAAGCGCGTACGAAATCGCGGGCGGCCGCTAGTGTTAAGATAAAGCTAGTCCAAATGGTTTTAAAAACTTTATAGGTACACCCAAGTAAAGTCAGGACAGTCACTAGTGTAGCGGTTTCGTGATTGGTTAAACACAATACAAATGAATCGTCCAACAAACGGCCCGTAATTGATTGTTCTGAGCGGCAACAGATTTATCTGCTGCCCTCACTTTTTGGATTAGGGTTCAGTTTTAGCCTCTGATATAATTGATTAATCCTTAATAGAGAAAATAGGCTAGTTTCCTAAAAAAATATTTTTAGTCCGTCATGTTTAATATCAAAAAATATTGGACAAACATATTTTTATTTGTCAATCTAACAAATAATTACATAGTTATGGTGCGTTGAAGTTCCGCACGACGTCACAACGTGCGGCACTTTTATGCAAGCATTGACGTCACAGGCCTCTTCTTATGAACTTTGGCGCGCTTTATCTCTTTAAATTTTCATTAGTTTGAAAAAGTGAAAAATACGTGTAGAGTATTTTTTGATAAGTTAACTGACGGACTAATTAAAATACTTTACTGCATAAAGTACATTATGTATCGTAGGTATACATTCTAACGCGCCATTCACTTCAAGGGATTGATTTCTTTTTTATATTTCTTCTGTATACCTACTTTCAATAGACTTTCCATTGATGACGTATCTTTATCTGTCTCTATCCTTCGTGGCGAGGAGCTATTGATGTACCTATTTAAATAAGTAATATACTTATTTAAACCACATCAAGGCAAAGAGTTCGTTAAAACATAATTACCAATACAATATGGAACCTTTGAACTCACGCTCGCCCCTTGACCGCGAGTATCTCTGAGTTCTGACCCACTTCGTAATAATTGTTCGTTCCACTGTTTGTTTGTAAGTCATCAGTTATTATTTGGACAGAGCGAGGCAATGTTTTGTGCTTCAGTGGTTTTTTGTTATTCCACAGCTTTTTGATACGTCAGTCAAACGTCAGGTTAAATCAAAACGAGTACGAAAGAATAACGGGATGAGTCAATTAAATATTAACCTCGTCTTGTCACGTGAAAAAATATTTTTCCACTTTTCATAAGATTCCTCTTATGGGCATTAATTTTTCAAGAACGAATACAAGTTTCTTACGCCCGTACACAAACGATGCTTGCTTAAGTGAAGCAGCAAATCGAACGCACAGCGTTGAATAGAGCTCTGTGATTGGTTCGCACTGTGAGATCTTACTAATGTTTGTAAATACTCTAGAGACGATCAATAAATACTTGAGGAAGATAAAATGGCTTTCCATGTCCAAAAAAATACACTCTCGCAAAATGCAGCTCAATAAATCGGTTACAAATAACAAATGCCTTTTATTTCCTCTTTCACCCCGTTCCTCACTACTTCACCATGATTCAAGCACCCTCAAATCCAGTTATTAAGTGCTCCCTTCCAAACGGAAATCACCAACCTTTGAGTACGAAAAATTATATCGGCTCACGTTCATAATGCCCCAAAGCCGCGGGTCTCAACCTGGAGTGCCCTTAAGTCCCTAAAAACAAGGAAAACCAAAACTGATGACCTTAAAACCGGCTATTTTTCGTCTATTAACCATATAACTCAATAGCGGGCGGGCCGGAGGGCTTAGTTCAGTCCATCTATCTCGATTATTACGAGGCTCGGTAAGCCCGGTATACTTTATGGCACTAGGAAGATATGAATTTTACGCCCGTGCGTTCGTGTCAGCGTTCAAAACCGTGTATTACATAGATTAAAGTTTCAAGTTGAATTTTAACTCAAAAGGCAGAAATAATCTCATGAAATTCTACTTTCAGGATATTTTTGACTAACTCTTTAATTTACCGAATAAACAAGTCAATCAAATTATGTTTTAATAAAAAAATTAGAGCCTTATTACAAAAAAGTTAAACACACGTTGAACATTGGTTTAAAATGTCATTTCCTATGACCATTAAAACAAGTGTTCAAAGGTTGTTTAACTTTTTGTAATAAGCCCCATAATTTTTTAATTATTCTCCTTCTACCTACTTTTTTTCATTTATTTTTCACAATAATTGACAAGAAACGGCGTAAACATCTAACAAAACAGCATGTTAGCCATGTTTTAGATACTCCAACATAATGGAAAACAATGATAAACAGCACAGCCAATCTCTAAGAAATAATGAGCCGCTGCTTTAATGAACGGAATAAAAACCCGATGTTATGAATTCATAAAGCGCTTCGAGGCTATTTCATTTGGCCGGGCTTATTTCTTTGCGTTTGAAATACACGGGTGTTGTTTCGCAACTTTCATCCTCAGTTTTTTTTATTAAGTTTGCTGTAAAGTACGGTAATGACGGGTACTTATTGTGATAATATAATTGCTTACTCATATCGTAGGACTGTCTTTATGTCGGTTTAAGTAACTTATTTAGATTTCAAGTTAATTTTTTTTATTCACAAACCGGACCTAAGCAAGTAAAATGTAATGGTTTCTCACTCACTCTATTTTATTTTATTTTTATTTTATTTATTTGGAATAACAACAGCCGATACATATAATAGACTTAAATCAAATATTTTTCTTAAACTAATTAGGCCAAAAAAGTTATCCACAGCATTAACGAATTTTGCTTAAACTATCAAGTTAAAAACAGTAAAGAAATTTATATAGACACCTGACCACAATTCTATACTGCCCCATGATAATATGTTTGGCAAGATCAAGTGTTGTGTTAAATGATCCAGTCCACACACACATTGATAAATACTGGTATGTAAAAATATACTCGTCGCAAAACAAACAAAATTAATTAAAACAAACAATAACAACAATTTTGTAAATAGTTTTTATCATTACTAATTTTTAAATTTTAGTTTTTAAGTAATTTTAAGTTTATGTAAATATAAGATAATATTTGTATAGTATAAATAAATAAAGTAAATAATAAAAGCAATAAANTGCCCACATCCAGTTTTCCCTTGCACCCCGCGCAGAACATCGTAACACCTCTCAGAGACAGGACTGTTGATATAAATAGTGAGCGCCTTCTGCGCTTGTGCGATCTATGGCGATACGACGTGCGGGACACGCTGAGTCACAAGACGCGTACTGCGCAGGCGATTATGACCCGAACGCGCTGTACCCAACCGTGATAGTGTCTTGCGCTTGATGATACGTTGCGTGACGAGTTCCGATAGCAATGGCGGCGAAATACTGCTTGTGCACAAAGTTTTTTACTTTTATTTGAGTTTATCACTTTCTTAAAGATGAGTTCATAGTCACAATCCATGCACCGAATCACTATCACCACCGTAGTAAAGGTGTCAATGTGAAATACTTCCGTAAACCAATTATTTAAATAAATTATCTATCAGGCGAACGAAATGCGTTGTTTATGTTTAAGCGCCAAAGACTAGAATCTATAATCTTCTTCATACCCATATGATGTGGTAGTACCAACTGAGGTAGTAATCCTAGCATCAGACGAGTTGTAAGGAGAAGGCCTATGCTGGGAACAATATATTAATTTATTTAAAATCTGTCTGTCCCATCCAGATAATTTCCAGAAATCGAAACATTTAGAAGTTTAATGATATTAATTTGTCCAAAAAGCGTTGTTCACTAAAAGTTAGGTACCCACATGTTGGTGACGCAGAAAACCCGCTCATGATACACCCTCGTATGTCCCACTCACTTTATTTCGCTCAGGCCCGTTTTACATCTGTCAAAACTTCAGACGTGTTTACTCGGCACATAAACAGGTACGCTTAATGCCTCAGCCATGTGCTCGGGGAAGTGTTCGCTGAACGGGATACGGCTTTCTTTGGGAAACTTGGAAATTAAATCTTAACGGACTTACTTAGGGGAAATTCCAATACATTTGGTAATTACTTTTAAACTTTCGCGATGAATTATTTTATAACTTACACCCTGAATGGGTAGGTACTTACTGTTTTTGTTAATTCGGGACTACGCTCAGTGTAATCTGATCGAAATTTCGGGAAATGACAATATTTACTTATTACCTAAACAAAGCGCTAATTCCCAAATCAGCGCGATAGGTAATTTCGAACTCCTCCTATGTCTTCTGATTAATTTCCTTGCAGGTCCAATGACAGTTTAACTTTCCCCCGAGACAAACTTGACCTTCGTTAATTGGGTTTTTGTGGCGGTCAAGCTGTAGATCCTGGCTACACAGGAGTTGCAGTGGAGGGAACGAGAGGTGGGAATAGTCCCGTATTTAATAATGTTTTAATAGAGTTGAAATATAAAGCTTTGCTAAGGCAGCGGGAAGGCGCTGGATGCAGGCCGCTACCAACCGTGCGATGTGGAAGTCATTGGGGGAGGCCTATGTTCAGCAGTGGAAGTCCTGTGGCTGAAATGATGATGATGATGATGATGATGATGATAAAGCTTTGCGAGCTAACAAACAATATTAGGTACGTGAATTTATCATTAACTAGCAGACCCGGCGAACTTTGTTCCGCCTTAATGGCAATAAATAAGCAGACTTTTTTTAATTTCGAACGGGATAAAAAGTATCCTATGTCCTTCTCCTGGCTCTAAACTACCTCCCTGACAATTTTCAGCTAAATCGGTTCAGCCGTTCTTGAGTTATAAGCGAAGTAACTAACACGACTTTCTTTTATATATATAGATTAAAATTATGAAACACATATTATACCTATCCCTTGACTTTCAGCTTAAACAAGGAATTTCGTAATTGTTTATTCAGCCAAGATGATGTTCAGGGAGATTTTTTTATTTTGAGTCCCTTTTATAGATACATATTATATCTGACAATGTCATGCTTTAGGAATACTTATTACACGATTTTCCCAAATAATTCAGCAGAGCTACCTTCTTCCTAAAACTCGTTTGGGCGAACTTAGTTTACGTTTATTTTTACCAGGGACGCCTAACTTGCCAAATAGCGAAAAGTGCCGAACTGACCGAGAAAAACAACACGTTTTCACGATGGTATCTAGGGTTAAAGATATTTTTCATTAAAAACCATAAAGTTAGTCACTAAGATGAGAAAAAAAAACACATGGCCTATGTAGGTATATGTTAAACTGTAGTCGAGTATTGTTTGTATACGAAATGTAAACGATTTCATAGACTTCATCGCACAGAAAGCGAGCATTTGATATCAGAAACAACAAAACTGTTTTATCAGAAACTTGCAATTTCAAATGACACGCAGACGGAATTGACTTTGTATTAATTTTTTATCGGATACTTATTATATCAAATGAAGCGAAAAACTATCATTATCACGTTCTATTTGTCTGCCTTCTTAGTCACTAAACTAAAACTTGACTCACAGTGATTCAGCATAGATTATCTTTTATAGCTGGCAATAATTTATACTCGTACTTAGATGTTTTTGGAATATTACATGATCTTCCTAGCCATTCACCAGAGCTACCTTCGTCCTGAAACTCGTTTTATCTAAGTCATTGATATAATTGAATAAATAACATGGCAGAATGTTAATTAATTTTGTATAGAGTTTTGAGCAACGTTCAATAATAAGTGTTTTAATATTGTTACATAATACATTAGTTTCTGTCTATGTTCATTGTCTACTACGTAAACCTTGCCCTCGTTTCCAGTCCAGGTCTGCAAGGTGAAACGAACCTGCAGCTGCCCTCAATAATTCTACAGCTCTTCGCTCCAACGAACCAATTCTAGTTGAAATTGATTTTCTTGCAACAGGTACTCTATTTCGAAATTCGATTTTGAATCGACACTATTTGTCTCCTTCACTAAAGCTAGAATGACTGAGAGAGACAGATGAAATGGAAGTAAGTAAATTGTTTTACAGAGTAGAGCCTCAAGAATGGCTCTACAATGTGAAGCTTTTTCAGTGAAAATTTTATTATCAATTTACTTTTTCTAGTTTGAACTATAGAAGTGGGGTCATTATGCCTGAGCAAGGCAAATTGTCGTGACTAAAAAAGATCGCTTCCTATAAGTATTTAAGAACGTTTAAATTGTACTAGTAATCCAACGTGTGGCATATCTACTATATAAAAATAAGTCGGGTTTTCCTCACTGACGCTATAACTCCAGAACGCACGAACCGATTTCCACGGTTTTGCATTCGTTGGAAAGGTCTCGGGCTCCGTGAGGTTTATAGCAAAGAAAATTCGGGAAAAGGGGGTAAAACAGGATCCACGCGTACCAAGTCGCGGGCGGCCGCTAGTTATTATAATAAAATTAACAATAACACTAACCGGTGCTTTTTGTATGGAGTTTGACAAAATTGCTGAAAATCAGTGTCGTGGCATCTTTGTCACGACTAATGCTGAGTCAGGGACCTTTTTGGCACAGGGCACTTAAAATCTATTTTTATTTTTCTTTTTTCTTTTTTTCTATGCTTTAATCTTGTATTGTGCCTATATCATGTACCTATTGTGTATTGTGCCAAATAAATAATATTCTATTCTTCTATTCTAAAATGTTGACGTTTGTTAAAGTAAGATGGTGCAACTCAGCCTTAAATGTTATAATTTGTGAATTTAGGTATTAAATCCAATTTTATAATTTTGTTTCAGCTTACTCGAACTTAGTTACTAGATTCCATATTGCAATTAGTTTTGTACTTGCTCTTATTATTGTCGCTAAACGAAACAGTATTGAAATGAAACCATCGACAAAACGCTTCGTACATTTTGCGAATGCACGCTAAAATCGGTACGCCTGCCTTTAACACTTTTACACGTTCAGCCATCGAATGAATATTAAAGATGGCTCTTTGGCTATCACATAGAGCGTCTTCGTAAATATGTATTAGATGGCGCCAAACCGTTATTTGGCGCGAGAATTTTTGTTGTTTTGTTGCTAAAAGCAACGTAAAGGGAAGAGGTTATATGAAAAAAGCAATATACCAGGAAGTAATCAAGTGCTGTCACTTGATTACTTCCTGGTAAATTGCTTTTTGGCACTGTTGCCACTATGTTTGGTTCAGATCCGATAAATAGTAGAAAAAGGTTTTCAAGTAGATACTACGTCGTGGCAAATTGAAGGCCATGAAACTCAAAACTTTGCAGTATCCATTTTTAAATTACAATAATGTGAAAGTGACGTTACAACTAATCTGTGTAAATAGTGACTGAGTTTCTTGCGCTGATTCTTCTCAGCACTGGCCCATTTATTGTCCCGAAGCAGTGGTAGGGTTAATACTGGGACGTGTAAAAGTGCTTTTCAAAAGCCTACATATTTGAAAAAATGACTTTTTATATTTTTTTAATCAATGAACCGATGAGCTTAAGAAAATTTTGGCAGTGGCTAGATTAAAAAGCGACAGATCTTGCTTTGTGGCGCTCTTATAGAAGATACGTCCATTGGATTGCTATTGGTATATACGAATAGCATCATCATAATGATGACGACCATCAAAACTTAAAAAATCAAGTAAAGCAACTTGACAACTAAAATAGGAATCACTATTTAATATAAAACAAAGTCGCTTTTCGGTCTGTCTGTCCCTATGTATGCTTAAGATCTTTAAAACTAGGCAATGGATTTTGATGCGGTTTTTTTAATACATAGAGTGATTAAACGGAACGGTTATATGCATACTTAGCACCCGCGTAAAGCCAGGTTGGGTCGCTAGTAACTTATACTTGAAAGCATCCTATTTAGTTACAAATGGGGTCTAGTAGAGTTAAATAGAAAATTGCATCCAAACATGCTGTTAAATAAATCTAGCAAGCTAAATATTTCAGCGGACGCTGCAGCGTGTTGCAGACAGCTAAAAATGAGCAGCCCGCTTCCATCAAATGGCTTGACCGTTCTAGTGGTATTGCGCAGATGTTTCAAGTTTCATTTTGAGCAAATATCTTCTAGCTATATGTGTATTCTATTTGTTTTCTTCTTCGATTTCATGAAGAATTTTACCTAAAATCACGCAGTAATTAGCTATATATATATATATAGTATAGCTTAGTGTGAAATAGCTAGAGTGGCATGGCCTAATAAAGCTGGTGTAGTATGAGGTGACCGTCAAATAGTATGGAAACGAAAAAATATTAACTTGCCTAATAGGTAGAAATCTACGACTAGACATAAGCTACTTCACTGCCACCAATGTTCTTGAGATTTCGTCCAAAAAAATAAAGCAAGTTAACAGTCAACAGCCTCCTGCAGAGTGTCGCGACGAGGTTGGACGTGGACAGTGCCATCATGCAGCACTGGACACGCGTCCATCTTACTAAAGACACCAAATTGTCGTTCGTTAATTGTGTTTAGGTTACTGTGTGATTTACTAACCATAGTTTATAAGACCTTTGTTACTAACACTTTTATGGGCTATGCCTGAAATAAATACCTTTTATTTATTTATTTATTTAAAGTGACAGTCGGCCTCCTTGATGGACCATCTAAATCTATCTAAATACATATAACTCAAAGGTTGACTGACTGACTGACTGACATAGTGATCTATCAACGCACAGCCCAAACCACTGGACGGATCGGGCTGAAATTTGGCATGCAGGTAGATGTTATGTCGTAGGCATCCGCTAAGAAAGAACTTTACGAAACTCCACCCCTAAGGGGTAAAACGGGATCCACACGTACGAAGTCGCGGGCGGCCGCTAGTCATTTATAATTTGCAATAACAGGCCAGAATATGTTACGCATGATAATAACTAGTCCTCGCGGAACTAGAGGTATAAAACAAGCCATCATCAAAGAAAGTTCGTTAAGTTTCAGTATGAGTGCTGAAGCCCGAACTCCTTGCATTATGTTAACCACTAGCCCCAATAAAACTTGTCTACCCACTAGTGGCAATTGCGCTCGCGGGCTCTATTATGTTTACACCGGGATCGTAGAGTAGGGGAATTCAGAAGACTTGCTGTATAAGTGTAAGGAAATTAATTAATATCTTGTTACTACTTTCTATGAAATAAATGTTTTTTAATTTTTTTGGATTTTTTTTTGGAAAGGTGAACCGGTTAGTTACTGTCTCATAAACAATTCGTAGTTGAAATTTTATTTCATTTATACCAACTTTACATACAAAATAATTACAATAACCGTATTTATAGAAGCTTAGTATGATGCATGCCATTAACAGGTACACACAGCTTTGGCTAATAGACTGATTTTTTTTACCCTGTAAGTATTACGAGTGGGTTGACACAATAAATAGTCAGTGTGATTCGAGTTCATACAGGGTTCATTATTGCACGTTTATCATCATTTCATTAATGTGGTGTAATTACTACGCGATAATAAAAAGATATGCACTCAGTTATAATAATAGTGGCCCACACATTTAATTTATGTGGCACCATAAGTGTGCCTTCTGTTTATAATTTATTTTGAGTGACACCGTTCACACAAGGTTGAGAGCCGTTTCCTTACTAATTTCCATTTCTCCGAATGTGGGCTGCGGTTTGCGGGAAGTGCGCGCGAACTGATCCCGCGCGAATGCTCGCCGGCGCTTTACAAAATTAGCCATCTTTCCTAAAGTTACGGGTAGTTTAAGGGCCAGGGTGGACTGAAACCACTGTGTGAACGAGCTATAAAGACACTAGGTATATCTATAAAAGCGAAAGGTCACTGACTGACTGACACACTCACTCATCACGAAATCTCAGAAACTACACGTGCTAGGAATCTCGAATTTTGCACTAAGACGAGAATTTTCAAAATTCAACCCTTAGGTATGGGAGTACAAAGGGGTCCACGCGTACGAGTTGCGGGCAGCCGGTAGTAGCAAATAAGTACTGCCCTACACTGGTCTTTAAGGCTAAAGGCCTGTGTAGCAGTGTAGAAGTTTCGGGGGGATTCAGAGAGGATTGTGATACATAGGTATTTTTGACCATTGAAATTCTAATGCGCGTACAAAAACACACAAATCATATTCAAAGATAAAATTATTATCAGCATAGAGATGTATGGTGCAAGAATATTCTAATTTCAAAATGGGAAACTGAAGCTCTGTTTTGGATGGATTCATAAATTCATATTGATTTATATTCGAGAGCATTTATCACCATTTTGTTAGTCTAATTAAACCTCCTAACAGTTTAAGCTTCCAGCGGTAGGTACTGATAATAGCCAGATTAAGTGGTGTGGTCTCTATTCTTACATCACTTTTTACATCGTGTAAAGTGTGCACTTGTGCAGTCAGTCTCTCGGACTACAAGGCATGGCGCCGCAGTTACAAAGTTTCTTCGCCAGTTTGTAAGAAGCAGCTGCGACTCAGATATTGTACGTTATGTTCAGATATACGGATATTGTTCATACCTATACGCGGTTCACAGCAAATTGGCACTTATTCTCGAAAACACTTTGGAGAGAATATGCAGTTTTGAAACTTGCAGCAAAATAGAGAGGCGCCTTTTCCTTGTTTCATGAAGCCAGCACGGATTATATTCGCAAATATTTTTGTTTCTTATAAACGATAACACCTAAGGTCTATTTTCAGTATTCTTGGTCAGGATTGTCATATAAGAAATTTTTAGTGCTGCTGTTACGCTACAGTTGGAGCATCTCTTTTTTAAGCAAACTGCTTCTTTCTTTACCTTCGTCTTTTCAGAAAAAATGTGTGAAGACCCTTAATATGTGGGACCTTATTTTGAAGCTCTTTTTAGTAGGTACAACAGATAGAAAAGTATGGTACTTTATTTCAAAGAGCTCTTTTTGGTACAAAAGTCAAAATAAGCCGTTGTATTTTACAAGCGTAAACGAACTAAAGTCGCTGACATAGCCCGACGGATTAGCAAGCTGAAGTGGCAATGAGCAGGACACATAGTACGCAGAACAGACGGCCAATGGGGCAGCAAAGTTCTGGAGTGGAGGCCGCGTACCGGAAAACGCAGCGTGGGACGTAGACCGACGACATCATAAAGGTAGCAGAAAGGCGCTGGACGCAGGCCGCTTCCAACCGGACAACATGGAAAGCATTGGGGGAGGCCTATGTTCAGCAGTGGACGTCCTATGGCTGAGATGATGACGATGATGATGATTTTACCAGCATGGATGTTGCTACTCTTAACTACTAGGTACTTGAAGAATGTTGATGAAGCATTGCAATGTCACAGTACTTTATCTACCTTACAAGTATCAGGATCTCTGCACGGGTCAAATCGCGGGCAAAAATTAGTTTACTTTTATGAAAATCATAATAGTACCTAAACATGATCCTGGGGTAGCATGTAAGCTCTGT
Organism: Ostrinia furnacalis; assembly: GCF_004193835.3. Taxonomy (NCBI): domain Eukaryota; kingdom Metazoa; phylum Arthropoda; class Insecta; order Lepidoptera; family Crambidae; genus Ostrinia; species Ostrinia furnacalis. The sequence continues at coordinate 84,235 of NW_021137570.1, read as the reverse complement.
AAAGTCTGGAAACCCTAAGTAAAGCTTACACCCTCGATACATCACTCATGTCCGTTCGACCTTGAAGAAGCTTCAAGTTGTTAGTGACAACATCTTAGGCTGGGTTGCACTATCTTACTTTAAAAACAAACGTTAAAAATCTGTCAAACTCCATACAAAAAACGCCAGTTATCGTTATAGTCACGGTCAAAGTTGGGTGGTGCAACTCAGCCTTGAATGTGAAGTTTTCTCTACCTACCCTTTCTCACAAACAAAATCAGCTAAGTAATCTGCGTCTGTCTGCCGTAAATACCGAACTTTTATCGCCAACAAAGTCCCGCTTCAGTGGCGTAGTTAGGTAACCAAGGGCCCTGGGGAAAAAAAAATGGGGCCCCACTGCAATCTAAACTATAGTCTGGTCCGTGAGCACGTAGAATTTTGTCCAATGACCCCAAGCTACCCATCTTTATCGCTCGCGCGTAAATTATGTTGCTATCGCGCTCGCACACTCACTGCGGGTGCCATTCGCACAGTCGCGACAGCAATATAATTACGCGCGAGCGATAAGGATGGGTAGCTAGGGGTCATTGGACAAAATTCTACGTACTCACGGACCGGGCTTTAGTTAGGTTTTATAAAGTTTATTGTCATAAAGCTTACTTACTCCTAATACAGTATGATTTTTTTTAACCGTTCTCTTCGTTGTTGATGAATAATAAAACGCACATATCGCTATCCGTCGCACAACACTGCCAACCCACAGAAAAAAATTTGGGAAACTCCCTAGTTATAAGTCTCCCTAGTCTCTATTTATTTATTTTGAAAATGGGAGAAGTATTCAAAGTTCAGTTCAATTGAGATTTTCTGGTAATGATTCGGGGGCCCCCTGAGCTTGGGGGCCCCGGGGCGCTGCCCCGCCTAGACTGTTAGTAGTTACGCCCCTGTCCTGCATGTCTTGTGTTGCCAGCTCAGCAACGTTATTTATGAACTTTAATATTTCATGTCTAGGGCGACGCCGTTTAAATGTTACGCAAATGCGGCGCTGTAAAAATCAACTGTCATCAACAATACCATATGGAATTAATGTTTGTTAAACTGATTGATAAGAAATATATTTTATTGCTCGTGATCCGATTAATTACGTCAATCTGATTGGAACATGCACTAATATTGGTTAAAGATACCTATTCAAGTATGAATTCACTCTAAAATATAGAGACAAACTTGCGATAGATTGAATTCTGATTAACAAGAATTTATGATTCAATAGTTTTTAGAGTATCTTTTCAGGTTACATTAGTCTTAGAATAAACGCCCATAGCAGCAAGCAGGCTCACTCGGTGTACAGACGATCTCGTGAAGGTCGCGGGAGCACCTGGATGCGAACGGCGCTGTTCGGTTTTTGTAGAAATTATTGGAGGTTCAGCAGTGGATGTTATTTAGTTGAAACAAATGATTGAAAGTCCCATTTATGATGAAATGTCACTGAAATGTGAATCTTGTCTCAAGAATAGATTCTAGCCTTCATTAATTTTAATTTTTTTTACCCACAACAAGGAAGCTCTTGGCCTGTATCTCACCTGATGGTAAGTGACGATCAGGCCAACCACGGAGGAACTGGCTATCTTACGTCTAACTGCCGGAACACAACAATGCTGTTAACATACATACATGCTTTTAATACAGGCGTACCTAAATAAGACCTATCATCAATACGCCTGCGTGGTAGCACGATTCAAATCACCCCATAATTGTGGAGAGGTTCTCCCTCAGCAATACAACCCGTTCTATTTGAACACTCCATATTCATCACACACAGCCCTCCTCCGAGTGCCCTCGACGACCGTTGCCCTCCCTGAGGACTCGTAATGATACTCATAAATTAAACATGCGGGAAATAGACTTCAAACTGTTGAGCTTCAAAGATAAATACGCGAGGTATGTCTGAGAAAAGTACCTCTAAGATATAAAAATCTTGGTTCTGTTTGCATAAATTAGATATTTTCCAAGAAACGTTTACCAAGCGATCAACATTGAAAGCATTGGGGAAGGCCTATGTTCAGCAATGGACGTCCTATGGCTGAAATGATGATGATGAAGAAACGTTTTAGGTAATCCTTATTTACAATTTCGGATTTTTTTATATTTCACTATCTTGAATTATATTTGAATTATATTATAATTATCATCTGTACCAGCTTTTATGATAATAAAGATAATTTTAGGTCGTCTCTATAAACAGTAAGCATAGTAGTAAGGTAAATTTTAGTAAAAAAACATATTGAAAACTAAAATTCAAATTCATTACAGGTACCTACTGCTTCTAGATTTCTAAGGCATAAACTCAGGATAAAATGAAATAAAAACCCTCAGATTACGCAAACAAACAACTCTCCAAATTATATTCAGTTAAGCTTTAACTACACCAAATGAAACAAAACCAGTATTATCATGTTTGTTATTTTAGTTTAAACTCGTTACAGACTATTCCCATTTAAATACTAGTTTATTATGTGCTTTTTCAAACTAAAACGATATCTCGGTTACAAAACTAAATGTGCTCGAATTTAACATGAATCTCATGAGTACCTACTATTGAATTGAAATAGAATCTAAATCACCACAGTAAAGCGATCTATAAATATTATTAAGAGGAAAGATTTGATTGTTTGTTTGTATTGAATAGGCTTCGAAACTATAGGACCGATTAATTTGAAAAACTCTTTCACCATTAGAATCCAACATTATTTCTAATAAACATAGACGGTACGAAGTTCGTCGATTAATAATAAATAAAAACTAATCAATGATAAACACAAAACGCAGAACGGTCACACGATTTAAAGAGCAATCAAAAGATAATTTGTGCCGATTGCCCACGAATAAGTTCCGCGGTGGAACAGCTGTAATGATCGCTCGCATTCACTAAATCTGATAAATGGGTAAGTAATGCTTTGCCGCAATTAGCCGGCTTGCATGCGATTTAATTCGAGCAAAGACTTGCCGCAATTGGCAAACAATATGAATGCAGAATCGTCTGTGAAAATTAGGTAAATGTCTTTAGTGCCTAGTTGATTGCTTGTCATCTTTACCTGCTTGCAATATTTATAGCCGTAGTTAGTTTTATAAATAGCTCATACCGTTAATCCTACATGCGTCTAACTATGGATTTTATTTTTATTTTATTTATCTTTATTAAAGAAACAGCTTTGTTTGATACATGCAGCTTAAAATGGGTTACACATTGGCTTTTGATACTTAATAATATTCTTGTGTTTAGTGCTGCACTCTTTTTTAACCGACTTCAAAAAAGGAGGAGGTTATTTTGTAATAATGTATGTGGTACTGACTGCATTGAATGGCATCATTTGACATCATTTTATAAGCAGTACCTATATATGGGTAGGTAATAAAAATAATAGCCAATTTATTTTTCTTGTGCGAAGTCTTCACTGAAAACAAAACCTACCAGTGTAATAACTTGAGAGTCTTGAGACCTAGTTCTCTACAAATGCAATAAGCGATTCGGCGAAGGTATGACACTAGGTTTTTTGTTACTTTTGAGTTCTGCGTTTATTATTCTTTGACACCAGGGCGAATGCGGACTAAGCATTAGCGCATAAGCTTTCTGCTATTGGTTCGTTGGACTTTTTACCGAGTCCGAGGTTATTATGTGTAATGATTTACGAGTCCGTAGCCAATGAAAAATGATATTTTTTAATTCATATTTCCCTTTGAACCAAGCGAAATTTATCGGATATTCTCTTAATTAGTAGGTTACACATTGCATAATTCCATTCTCTTTATGCTGATAAATTAAATTATTTATCTATTAAATTTATAGGTAATTATTAATTAACTCATGTTGTTATATTAGTGGTATTATCTTTCTCCTTTTTGGAATAGATGGTTTTTATGATTCCACGGCTATTGAATGACATGTTATCTGTGCTATTATTATTGGGAGAGTGGACGTCCTCTGGCTGAAACCCACTGATGATGATGATTGATAAGAATGAAAATTTTGGATTATTATAGAAATTAATACAAAGTACACATCAAAAATGTTATGATATAATTATGAGACTATTATGTAATATTTCTTCAAGAAACTTAACGCTACAATTGTAAATTAGTAAACGAAAACGGTTTTTCAACAAAAAATGGATTTTCACAAGAAACGTTGTGTAATAATTAGCTTCCCCTTCCGAAATGAGGAAATTAAATTGTAAATTCCTTTTATTTAGGTTCGTTAATTTTGTCCCGAGGGAGTTTGTATTGTAATACCCCATCTTGGGTTTATACTACGCGAAATTTTCCTGTAACAAATGGCAGTATTATAGTAGGGTGAATTTGTATTAGTGAATACTTAAATGTTTCATTCGTTCGTTTCAACCGAAAGACGTCCACTGTTGGACAAAGACCTCCCAAGGATTTCCACAAAGATTATATTTTTTTGACCTATCGAAACATGCAGTTATGTACACAAGTCACAAACAATGTACTAATGTAAAATTCTAAATATTATGTTACAAAGACATTTTTATCATTTCTTCCGTTGTCTTAATTTTGATATATTTAATTTATGATGCCTATAAATAAATCTAAGATTAGTTAAGAAACTTCAAGTTTCCATAACAAATGAATAATCTGATTAATAATGATTAATTAATGACCAATCTTATGTAGTCGATATTAATAACTCCATGCTAATAAAAAACATTACTAATGTTTTACTAATTTATACAAGTTCCCAAACTCGGGACCCACCCATAGGATAACTAACCGTTACCAATATACCTAAATAAAGGACTTTTCAAATTACAATCCGTCCGGGCGGCTGACAGTCGCCCGCTGCTCAGCGGTTGGATCAGTAGAGTGGTGTGTCGTTCTACAGGCAGGACCCACTCAATGTTTGCTCGCGACCCACCACTGGGTCGCGACCCATAGTTTGGGAAACCCTGAGTTAGACAATGCTTCGTGTTTGATCAACGGTCGTGTGTCTTTGAACATTGCATGAGAGTGGAGGAAACGTTTGAAACTCATTTAATTAATGTGAATTTTGCACTATTCAAACCACTCCGGAATCGCTGGGGAAGTTAGAGAATGTAACCATGGAAGAAAAATAAGGAAACGAAACGTGATTAAAATAACCCTGGAGACATTGGTAACAGAGTTACCGGCCTTTTTAAATAGATCTTGTGCTGTTATGAATTAATACGATTCATATAAAATACATAATGTAAGTAGCGGTAAAAATACATAATGTAAGTAATAAAATAATAANGGCCATGTAATCGCCTTAATAATAAATAAAAACCAATCAATGATAAATACAAAACGCAGAACAGTCACACTATTTAAAGAGCAATCAAAAGATAATTTGTGCCGATTACCCACGAATAAGTTCCGCGGTGGAACAGCTGTAATGATCGCTCGCATTCACTAAATCTGATAAATGGGTAAGTAATGCTTTGCCGCAATTAGCCGGCTTGCATGCGATTTAATTCGAGCAAAGACTTGCCGCAATTGGCAAACAATATGAACGCAGAATCGTCTGTGAAAATTAGGGAAATATCTTTAGTGCCTAATTTATTGCAGGTTATCTATTATCTGCTAGTAGCTAGTAAGTTATTATGCATGTTATTGATACCTACATTTATAAATAACTTAGTTTTATAGATATTCCGATGTTAATCCCTTAAGAAGCGTCTAACTTTGCGTTTAGCTTACATTTTTGTTTCAATTAATTTTGTTCTGTTGTTTTACTAGCTTTTTGTACATTAATATTAATAAACTTGCGTTTACGGCTGCACTCTTATTATTTAATTTACTTATATCTATATATTAGGTGGATTCAATGGCATCTTCTAAGATTCGTTTACAGTTAGTTTTGTGAATAGTATTTTTTCTCGTGTATTGTCTTCACTGAAAACAATATAATATAGGTACCTACCAGTGTTCTAACTAATGACCTACTCGTAGTTCTCTCTCTACTAATTCAACAAGTTATCCATCGAAGGAACAAAAGACACTATATTTTGCTTACTTCTGTTTATTATTCTTTGACACCAGGGCGAATGCGGACTAAGCATTAGCGCATAAGCTTTCTGCTATTGGTTCGTTGGACTTTTTACCGAGTCCGAGGTTATTATGTGTAATGATTTACGAGTCCGTAGCCAATGAAAAATGATATTTTTTAATTCATAATTCCCTTTGAACCAGGCGAAATTGAAATTGTTTCAACCATAGTAACCGTACCCAGTCCCCTACGTATGCATGTGTGGATTTCATCTTTATGCTGATTTTAAACTGATTTTTTTTTACAAAATCAATCATTTGGTAGAAAATTACCACATGTTGTCAGCAATTAGTGACATTTTCTTTCTCCATTTTGGAATACGATTTTTTATTATTATTCCATGGCTAATGATTATGTTATCTGTGCTATTTTTAAGGACGCCCGCCCGGCGATGTGGAAATTATTGGTAGAGTGAACGTCCTCTGGCTCAAATGATGATGATGATTGATAAAATTTAATAATATGTTGAATGCACTTTATTATGGCTGAAAAGATAGGTATATTAAGATATAATAGTTAATTATGAGAATATAGTAAGTAACATTTCTTCAAGAAACTTAACGCTACAATCGTAAATTAAATGAAAACGGTTTTTAACAAAAAAATGGATTTTCACAAGAAACGTTGTGTATCTAATAATTAGCCTCCCCTTCCGAAATGAGGAAATTAAATTGTAAATTCCTTTTATTTAGGTTCGTTAATTTTGTCCCGAGGGAGTTTGTATTGTAATACCCCATCTTGGGTTTATACTACGAGAAATTTTCCTGTAACAAATGGCAGTATTATAGTAGGGTGAATTTGTATTAGTGAATACTTAAGGTTTCGCCGAACATATCATACCTACTTTTATTAAGAGTCGAATAAAGATTGTATTCATAATAATTTTGCAAAACATCTGTTTTACAATTACAGTTTTTACAGTACATTTTACAATATAGTTTTTTTTACCTATCGCAATATGTAGTTAATGTATACAAGTCACAAACAATGTACCTAATGTAAAATTCTAAATATTATGTTACAAAGATATTTTTATCATTTCTTCCGTTTTCTTTATTTTGATATTTAATTTATGATGCTTTTATATAAATCTAAGATAAGTTAAGAAACTTCAAGTTTCCATAACAAATGAATTATCTGATTAATAATGATTAATGACCAATCTTGAAGTCGATATTAATTAATCCATGTTAATAAAATACATTACTAATGTATGTTTAAACTCAATATTCCTAGATATAATACATTCAAACGATTCTAATCTAGTGCAAATCAATTTTTGTTTTTAATCTAATAATAAATCACATAATATTAGGTAATAGTAAGGAGATTTTCAAAGAAATGTAACAATGCGAGTACACCTCAATGGACATCAAGCTTCACGCTGTAGCATTATAACAATGGTAAAAAGGTTACTATTTTTTAACAAAATTACTGATGTACCTATGTGGCAACTGTCTCACGTATAAGTTATAGGTACAATTAACTATGCTTCGTGTTTGATCAACGGTCGTGTGTCTTTGAACATTGCATGAGACTCGAGGAAACGTTTGAAACTCATTTAATTAATGTGAATTTTGCACTATTCAAACCACTCCGGAATCGCTGGGGAAGTTAGAGAATGTAACCATGGAAGAAAAATAAGGAAACGCAACGTGATTAAAATAACCCTGGAGACATTGGTAACAGAGTTACCGGCCTTAAACTAAATAGATCATGTGCTGTTATGAGTTCATACGAACACATAAAATACATAATGTAGCGGTTATAATACTAGAAACATACAGGAGCTGGAATAGGTCGCTACCAACTGGTTAGTCTGGAAATCATTCGGGGAGACCTATATTCAGCAGTGGGCTGTGGCTGAAATGATGATGATAACTAATAAATTATATGAGGCAAAATCGATATGTTCATGTTCATCAAACTTGCATATAATTTTCGGACATGTTTCTCGGAAAATTTAAAATCGCAACCAATTTCATTTGAAAAGGATCTATACGCTTGCAATAAGTGACAATTCATTGTTTATAACATCGGATCTACTTCAATCGCGGACGTGTCTAATCTAAAGCAGTAAATTGACGGCTTATCAGTGATGGATTAATGGATAATAAAAGATTATCTGCAATTAATTATCCTTGTCGAGAAGTGATAATAATTCATATAAAATGCATAGCAGACGCCATTTCAGCATAGTTTGGTAATAACCAACAAAAAAAGGTATGTTGATAAAGTTAATTCTTTGGTAGGATTAAATTCTTGATTCAGATCATTTACAATAATTTTTTAGAAAATCTAACCTTTATAGTTCTTCTTTCCCTTGTGTGTAATTTTTAAATTAATTTTGCAGCAGACATGAAGTTCGTATTAATCGCTGCTGCCGTAGTCGCCGTCGCGGTGGCTGGCCCCACTCGGTTCCTGCCGATCCATGTTGGCCCCGCCATTGTAGAAGACCAGTTTGCGCCTATCCACATTGGCCCCGCTGTCATCCCCGATGGGCAATACCAACCTATCCATGTTGGACCTGCTATAATTGAAGAACCTAGCATCGTACCTTCTCCTATTATTATCGATGATGGACATATCGTGCCATCCCCTGTGATCGTCGACGATGGACCCATCGTGCCTTCTCCTGTCATCATTGATGATGGACCCATCGTGCCCTCCCCCGTCATCGTCGACGATGGTGAGTTCCACCCAATCAATGTTGAGCCAGTCGTCGTCGAAACCCCCGCTGAGAGCCCCACCAGTGTTCCTCTGGTGCAGATCATCTTGAACATCAACACCGCCCAGATTGCCCCTGGTCAAGCTATCAGCATCGAAGGAGCTGAGCCAATTGTTCCTGGACCCATCACCATTGTCGGCCAGCCTGAAGTAGTCCCTGCACCCATCACCATCGTCGAGCAGCCTGCAGAGGTGCCTGCACCCATCACCATTGTCGACCAGCCTGCAGTGGTTCCTGCACCCATCACCATCGTCGACCAGCCTGCAGTGGTTCCTGCACCCATCACCATCGTCGACCAGCCTGCAGTGGTTCCTGCACCCATCACCATCGTCGACCAGCCTGCAGTGGTTCCTGCACCCATCACCATCGTCGACCAGCCTGCAGTGGTTCCTGCACCCATCACCATCGTCGACCAGCCTGCAGTGGTTCCTGCACCCATCACCATCGTCGACCAGCCTGCAGTGGTTCCTGCACCCATCACCATCGTCGACCAGCCTGCAGTGGTCCCTGAACCTATCAACATTGTCGACCAGCCCAGCCCTGTCATCATAGTGGACGCTTAAGATCTGTATAGGTCAGGTAATAAATAAAATTATACTTACCTCTAGCATCAGATGGTTTTTTTTGTTGAATCCCCAAAAACGTCTAACCGAAGTTTAAATAGTTTTAATTTTCAACAACACAAAGGAATAGATTTAAATAATAATTTGGATAGACTTCCAAAAACTCTAGGTATAGACTATAGGTAAGACAACTACCACATTCATAAAAATAATGTCAGAACAAAGCTTCGTTCTGGCAGCTAGTTACAAGAACCGAAGCAGATAATTTTCTCAATAAATCAGACCTAGACAAACAGCCCACTTCCATTAGCTCTTTAATCTCTTTTCTATTACGGCAAGTACAGAACAATAAATATCTGACAAAATGCGCATCTCTATAAATAAAAACGATGGAGTAATTGACACTAAGTCGTTATTAAGCCAGGGCAATATAGAGGATGTACAAACTGGGCGTTCTAGATGCGAGTTCGAACTCTCTTCTAACTCGTACAAGATGTTTTATTTAGTTGTTTTTGTAGCTTAAAATGAAGCTAGAAGTTGCTAGCTTACTCCCGTATTCACAAAGATTACTATGAGGTATCGCAGACCGCAGTACGCGTGGATGCACAGGGTCGCACACGAACCAATCACAGAACTCTATTTAACGCTGTGCATTCTATTTTCTGCTTCACTTAAGCAAGTATCGTTTGTGAATACGGGTGTTTAACTCTACCATACAAGAATGTCATGATTGTTAAGCGAAAGATTGAGAGATGTTTACATGGTAAAATATGAAATTAAAATCCAATAGGTAGTTAATACGACGCACAGACATTGATTTAAGTCACTGTCATTAGTTAATATAATAATAAATCACAGAATATAGAAGTTAGAATTATGAGCTTCAAACGATGATAAATTGTAAGACCTATTGTGAATGCTAATGTGGTTATGCAATAAACGATGGAGTATTGAGTATATACCATTTATACTTGTCACTAGTTTTCGAAATGGAAGATAATTATTCTTTACCATTCCTCGACCCCATAGTAGTGGAAAAATGCGTGCTAAAACGCCGAATCTGTAAATACCCTTAAGCCTCTTACGTAGTACAAAATAATGGTTTCGAACGCGTAATCGCATTACTGGAAACACACTCGAATTGTGCTCGTATAGGATAATTGTAATGGGAATTTGGCGCGTTTTGAACGCGGTGTAAACTTAAATACCGTAATTTAGGGGCCTTTGTTCTTAACGTCCTATGTTTATACTGCGAAATGCTGTCAATAACCTTTTGATGGCAAAACTATGAAGCGAAATGGGACCTATAGCGATGAAATGGTTTAATAATTTTATGGAATGTATTAATTACAATGTAACGCGCTATATAAGTTGGAATTTTCGAAAATCTTGGAATGCAGTTTTCTTTTAAATAATTAAAGGAATATTTTCTTCGAGTATAATTTTCTATCTTCAGGTGGCATTACAAGATTTCACCCTGTACCTATACCTGTCCATTACATAGATAGATAAAACTTTATTTTACACCATACAAAACAAGGAAAAAAGGAAGAAATACACAAAAGAGACGTTATCATGTTAGTTTTGGAAATAATTCCACGTTAAAATTTAGGTTGTTACAAAAACTCCCAAACTAAGCAGAACTTGACGTGTTACTATTATGTATGTAGATATAATCACGACTAAGACTACGACAACTATAAGTATAAAAGTAGGGGCACACCGTTGATTTTTAGTTGGCCGATAGTTGTGCCCGATTTCAAATTGTATGAAGAATCGGCCAAATCGAATCGGCGTAGTGTGCGCACTCCCATACATGCCCATACTGATCAACTGCCCGACTAAACTATCGGCCGACGAAAAATCAACGGTGTGCGCCTACTCTAACAAATAAACGTAATTTCAGATAAGTAACATACTTGTGAATACTTTAACTTTTGGCAAATTAAGTATGTTTTGGCATCTGAAGTATGTTTTGTCCCTATCTCACGAAGCCTATTCTAAATGCTCTCCTGAAAAAATATCCGGGCCATTTGTTTATTTTATGGCCAATCAGCTGTACACAGGAACTTTCCGCCGCAACTATATTAATTTAACGTTTGTTTATGCGCCGTGTCGTTTGTTTTATTGCTTAGATCGTCCCGGCCTCAGCCGCTGATTAAACACACGCTTGCAGGGACCGCTGCCATATTGCGGTACGCCCAAGTCTTAAGCTAAAGAGAAATTTTAATATTATTAACCCTTCCTACTGACTGAATTGACGACCGATCAGCAAGGTTCTGGAGTGGAGGCAAAGTACCGGAAAGCGCAGCGTAGGACGTCCACCGACAAGGTGGACCGACGACCTAATAAAGGTAGCAGGAAGGCGCTGGATGTAGGCCGCCACCTACCTACCGGCCACTGTGGAAATCATTGGGGGAGGCCTATGTTCAGCAGTGGAGGACCTATGGCTGAAATGATGACGATGATGATGATGAACCCTTCCTACAGCAATACAATACAATACAGTATTATCAGGTATGTTAGTCTCCACTGCAGGGTAACAACTCTACCGTTTTTACCAGAGGAAAATGGAGGTTCCAGTCTACATTCCCCACGTTAGCCAGACGGGTTGAAAAGGCCTGATACTCGCTTTGTTCTTCAGTGGCATCAACTTTTATGACATCCACTGGTAGAGTGCAAGGATTTTAGGCTTACTGCCGTACTGTTGGTCAGATGTAAATACGTTCAAGCACTTTTATATGACATAGACCTACATACTTCATGCTACATTCTCTACATTTCTATAAAATCCTAAAACAGGATGTCGCCATATCTTAAGGTAGCGAAGATCAAATAGACGTAGCCTCGAACTGCACTCGAGTGCGGCGAATCGAAGGGAAGTTCAAACGGGCTGAAATGGGACGCTCTGTCCCAGGGGACATAAGATATTGAGTCATGCGCTGTACGCGTGTCACCTGCTTTGAAGCATCGAACACCGTTTTTAAGGAAATTGCCTTTGCGAAAAGCCCAAGGCAAACGCTAAGAGTGTTGCCAATGTTGGATTGCTTAAACTAACTGGTTCCATCGAGAAGTTTTGGCTTGTAGGATGATGACCAGTATAATCAACCCAAAGTTGGGTTAACTTACAACAATAATAACGAATATAGAAGCGAGTCTACATTACTGCCTACTTAACGCGTTTACCGACTTTTTAGATCGCTCTAGATCGCTTTCCCATTCCCAGCGGATCCATACGGTCATCAACACCAGTTAACAACGAGTGAGATATTAATCTGTCTCTCTTTTCGAATTTCCAAAAAGGCGAACATTCAAACCAAAATGCTTCCCATTCATCTTGCACCAAACACACATGTATGGCACAGTGGCCGATATGCGCCCAGTTTTAATCGCAACGAATAATGAACGGCTGCGCACGAATGCGGTCTTAGAACAAACCTCGCATATTAAAAACGACGCAAGAAGCGCCAACGGAATTAATTCGAACTACTTTTTAATTACGCAAAGGCAAAGGAATAAGAACGTGCTAATTTTGCTGGAGGATGCAGGGTAATTTCGAAGGAAATTTGTAGCTACACGACAAAGTGAACAAGTGTTTCAACATTTAACAAAATTGGTGTGTTAGGTTTGCCAACTGGCGATAAAAATATTTTTAAAGGCATATTTTTTAGAAGAACTTCGTGTAATTGGCCAATTTAGTTGGCTACAAGCTTGAATCAATTTAATTGTTTTGAAGGGGTTCAATCGTGCCATATGTGAAGCGTCTAGACTTCATGCAATTTTCCCTATCCAAAGATAAGTTACTTTTGAAGTATCTTAAAATCCACGCCGATCCTACTCTTCCGTTAGCCAGCCGCTTCGAGCAAAAAACCTGTACCTATATACGAGTAGGTACGTACTAAAGTAGGCGTTAAAATATATAAAATGATTTCCCTAAATTGTTCACATGACGTTATCTCATATGACCACCTCGCCGCAGTCGGCGGTAAATAGGTGTTATTACAGCGCTGACATGTGACACTAGCACATAGTTGGCGAACATAGTTGGGAGGGAAGCGAGTTCCAAAAGTTTTGAGTGTAAACGCTACTTGTATAATGACGTGAGATAACCTCAGATGGATATTATAGCACATTATATTAGTTATATTATATTAGCTGTGCCCGCGACTTCGTACGCATAAAAACCATTTTTCAATGTTGCTCAGCACCTATTACTCGTAGCGGGCCTATAGCCTTCCTCGATAAATGAGCTATCTAACACTGAAAGAATTTTTCAAATCGGACCGGTAGTTCCTGAGATTGGCGCGTTCAAGTAAACAAACAAACAAACTCTTCAGCTTTATAATATTAGTATTGATAGTACCTATAAGAACACTTTTTATTTCTTTTATTGTCATCATCATCTTCGCATATTTTTGTCTGCACATAATGGATTCACCACAATCAATAAATATGTTAAGAGGCTAACTTAAAAGGAAATATTAGTATTATCATCATCATTACAAACAGCACGTCTACTGCTAAACATAGGCCTCTCCAAAAATATTATTCTAACTCTGTTTTACTCGTATGTGTTACGTTTTCACACTAAAACACTGAAAAAATTTTGATATAGACAGAGATTGGATCTAGGAAAAGGACGATAGCCTTGACAGGACTAGGTAGACAGGAGCTTTTGTCCTTTTTCTGTAAAAATAATTTATAGCGAGGTGAAATAGGCGATGAAAAAAGTTCTATAGGAAACCAATAATTTCCCAATCTGAAAATTGACAGGTAAGTAGAGTACGCGCAATAAAAAAGCCTTTCTCTGACACTTATGAAGCCGTAGTCAGAAACATTGTTGAACCACTTCATTGGGTAGGTAAGGATGATTCGAACACATTTATCAACCCGGAAAGGGATCGTAACCGTATCAACTCGAGTCGGTCAGTATTCTTTCAGTCATCGCACACTTGTCCGCACCGTTACGTAAACGCCTCGCCTCGCGATTGACAGTGCGCGAAAGGGGACGTCCATTAATTACGTGAGACAATTTTGGCTATTTTTTAACCCCCCCGCCCCCCTTAGTGAGATTTCATGAGATTTTGCCAGACCCCCTCCCCCACTCCCTAATCTTACGTGAGATTTTCCAAAATGCCTATTTGCAATGTAAATGCGATAATCCATGCTTCGAAAATATTAGATTTTATAAAAAATCCCGACCTGCGTAAAAAAATTAACTGAAATGATAAAACAAAACAATTTAGGCCCAGTTTTTGTACTTTTAGTACAATGTTTNTTTTAAAAATGTATGTCCAATTTCGAATTATCGTAACACTGAAGTTTATTAATAGGTACTTTAGAGATGGTACGATTATACAAACACCACTAGATAAAAGTTTACCAATCGTAAATACAATAAATGCTTCTTAAAATTAAGTTTTTATTTTGCTTATACAACCCTGACGCTGGAGCTGTGAGGTAGATCAATTCTGAACACAAAAAAATTTCGCTCTTGTGAGCGTAGTAGTAAGGTGCGATTTCGAATGCACCATGTGCGTTGGATATTTTGCATTATTATTATTACCGTTAAAATGTCGGCATCTGATCCTACACAAAGGAGTGCAATTTCTGTTGCTACTATTATGTATTCTGTGTCCAAACCAAATATCGGGTGCGCAAGCGATTCAATTTGTAACGGCAGACACTGCACTGTTATTTCCGTTTCACTCCAACAAATGGCCCGCAAGCAAGAGGAACAGGGAAGAAATTCACGGTGACACACGTAACCAGTCAAACGAGACACCGAGCGCCCGGGTTAATGTCCATATGCCTGAGGTCTTGCGTGTTGGTTTCTACCGTATCGCGGCGACCAGCGGACGTAGACACGATAACTACGCGATAAGCTCCGTATGATAGGGGTCTAGCTTAGTGGTTTTGCACTGAGATTTGCGTGGACGCGTGCGAACACAGCGGCGAGTTGAGCCGGACTCAAGTTAAGTAGCGGTAATAATGCTAGAAATATAGGTACAGGAGCTGGAATAGGTTAATCTGGAAATGATTTGGGGAGACCTATGTTCAGCAGTAGGCTGTGGCTAAAATGATGATGATAACTAATAAATTATATGAGACTAGATCGATATGCTCATTTTCGGACATGTGAAATTCAATATGCTCATGTTTATCAAACTTGCATATAATGGGGATGTTGCCTGGGTCAAAAAGCAAGAGTTTTAATTAGTCCGTCAGTTAACTTATCAAAAAATACTCTACACGTATTTTTCACTTTTTCAAACTAATGAAAATTTAAAGAGATAAAGCGCCCCAAAGTTTATAAGAAGAGGCCCGTGACGTCAACGCTTGCTTAAAAATGCCGCACGTTGTGACGTCGTGCGCAACTTCAACGCACCATAACTATGTAATTATTTGTTAGATTGACAAATAAAAATATATGTGTCCAATATTTTTTGATATTAAACATTACGGACTAAAAAAATTTTTTTTGGCAACTAGCCTTCGCAACCAATTTCATTTGAAAAGGATTTATATGCTTGCAATAAGTGAAAATTCATTGTTTATAACATCGGATCTACTACAATCGCGGACGTGTCTAATCTAAAGCAGTAAATTGACGGCTTATCAGTGATGGATTAATGGATAATAAAAGATTATCTGCAATTAATTATCCTTGTCGAGAAGTGATAATAATTCATATAAAATGCATAGCAGACGCCACTTCAGCATAGTTTGGTAATAACCAACAAAAACAGGTACGTTGAGAAAGCTTATTAGTATCAAATTCTTGACTAAAATCATCTGAAATAGTCTTAGAAAATCTTAAAATATGACCTTTAGATTTTTATTCCTTGTGTGTAATTTTTTAATTATTTTGCAGCAGACATGAAGTTCCTATTAATCGCTGCTGCCTTAGTCGCCGTTGCTGTGGCAGGCCCCACTCGGTTCCTGCCGATCCATGTTGGCCCCGCCATTGTAGAAGACCAGTTTGAGCCTATCCACATTGGCCCCGCTGTCATCCCCGACGGGCAATACCAACCTATCCATGTTGGACCTGCTATAATTGAAGAGCCTAGCATCGTGCCTTCCCCTATTATCATCGATGATGGACACATCGTGCCTTCTCCTGTGATCGTCGATGATGGACCCATCGTGCCTTCCCCTATCATCATTGATGATGGACCCATCGTGCCCTCCCCCGTCATCGTCGACGATGGTGAGTTCCACCCAATCCACGTTGAGCCAGTTATCATTGAAACCCCTGCTGAGAGCCAAGCCAGTGCTCCTCTGGTGCAGATTATCTTGAACATCAACACCGCCCAGATTGCCCCTGGTCAGGCTATCAGCATCGAAGGAGCTGAGCCAATTGTTCCTGGACCCATCACCATTGTCGGCCAGCCTGAAGTAGTCCCTGCACCCATCACCATCGTCGACCAGCCTGCAGTGGTCCCTGAACCTATCAACATTGTCGACCAGCCCAGCCCTGTCATCATAGTGGACGCTTAAGATCTGTATAGGTCAGGTAATAAATAAAATTATACTTACCTCTAGCATCAGATGGTTTTTTTTGTTGAATCCCCAAAAACGTCTAACCGAAGTTTAAATAGTTTTAATTTTCAACAACACAAAGGAATAGATTTAAATAATAATTTGGATAGACTTCCAAAAACTCTAGGTATAGACTATAGGTAAGGCAACTACCACATTCATAAAAATAATGTCAGAACAAAGCTTCGTTCTGGCAGCTAGTTACAAGATCCGAAGCAGATAATTTTCTCAATAAATCAGACCTAGACAAACAGCCCACTTCCATAAGCTCTTTAATCTCTTTCCTATTACGGCAAGTACAGAACAATAAATATCTGACAAAATGCGCATCTCTATAAATAACAACGATGGAGTAATTGACACTAAGTCGTTATTAAGCCAGGGCAATATAGAGACTCTACAAACTGGGCGTTCTAGACGCGAGTTCGAACTCTCTTCCACTTCCTAAAATATGTTGTATTTAGTTGTTTTTGTAGCTTAAAATGAAGCTAGAAATTGCTAGCTTAGACTCTACCGGACAAGTATGTCATGATTGTCAAGCGAAAGATTGAGAGATGTTTACATGGTAAAATATGAAATTTATTTATCCATTAAGATTCGTCGAATCGACGCACATAGTACATTGATTGAAGTCACCGTCATTGGTTAATATTATGATAAAATATAAATATGTGTAAGCTCATAATTATAGCTTCTAACTAAGATACGTATTATATTTGTCACTAGTTCTCGGAATGGAAGATAATTTTTCTTTATTATCCCTCGACCCCATAGTAGTGGAAAAATGCGTGCCAAAACGCCGAATCTGTAAATACCCTTAAGCCTCTTACGTAGTACAAAATAATGGTTTCGTACGCGTAATCGCATTACTGGAAACACTCGAATTGTGCTCGTATAGGATAATTGTAATGGGAATTTGGCGCGTTTTGAACGCGGTGTAAACTTAAATACCGTAATTTAGGGGGCCTTTGTTCTTAACGTCCTATGTATATACAGCCAAATGCTGTCAATAACCTTTTAATGGCAAAACTATGAAGCGAAATGGGACCTATAGCGATGAAATGGTTTAATAATTTTATGGAATGTATTAATTACAATGTAACGCGCTATATAAGTTGGAATTTTCGAAAATCTTTGAATGCAGTTTTCTTTAAAAAAATTAAAGGAATATTTTCTTCGAGTATAATTTTCTATCTTCAGGAGGCATTACAAGATTTCACCCTGTACCCTATACCTGTCCATTACATACGAGTAGATAGATAAAACTTTATTTTACACCATACAAAACAAGGTAAAAGGAAGAAATACACAAAAGAGACGTTATCATGTTAGTTTTGGAAATAATTCCACGTTAAAATTTAGGTTGTTACAAAAACTCCCAAACTAAGCAGAACTTGACGTGTTACTATTATGTATGTAGATATAATCACGACTAAGACTACGACAACTATAAGTATAAAAGTAGGGGCACACCGTTGATTTTTAGTTGGCCGATAGTTGTGCCCGATTTCAAATTGTATGAAGAATCGGCCAAATCGAATCGGCGTAGTGTGCGTACTCCCATACATGCCCATACTGATCAACTGCCCGACTAAACTATCGGCCGACGAAAAATCAACGGTGTGCGCCTACTCTAACAAATAAACGTAATTTCAAATAAGTAACATACTTGTGAATCCTTTAACTTCTGCCAGCAAAGTTATGCCTAGACCAAGCCACAAACCAAGCTATCTTCCAAAAATATCTTAAACAGTGATTTATTAGGTACAATTTCTTAAAAACAGTTCAAAATGAAGGATCGTTTGTTCGATCTACTTAATGGAGTGGGTCGAGTCAAATTAAAGAAACGACAAAATTAGATTGCGATGGAATCGCTTCTTCTTTATAGTAATGAAGTTATTTAATATCCTGAAGAACGGCGCTTTGAAACCTTTTGAGTCGCAGCAACTTTGTGAACGTACCTGCTTTATGAAATGTGATTTTTCTTTTAAAACTAATTTTAAAATATTATTTTGCATAGAAATCTAATAATTCAAGAATGTTACGGAGTAAGTTTTATTGCTGGAAAAAGCTTGTTTATTTTTCAAAAACACTAACTAAACTAAATCACAGATGCACAATTATCTTAAGACAATCAGTAATTTACTCTAAAAAGTTAACAATAAACATCAGCAAAATGATTAGTGTTGACGTTTTTTACAACAAACACACATTTTAATTAAAAGATGATTATATAGGTAATATAATTATCCAGTCCGTCATTATTACATAACGTCGGTTAAGTCTATCACCACGTAAGTAATTTTTTGGCGGTTTTGCCATTTTGATCTAGCTTTGACTAGAGAAAGATTGAACAAAAAGACTCGTCGTTTTGTTCAATCTCCTGAAAAGTTGCTAAAAATGACTTAAGTAGGTACGTGGTGATTAAACAACGATAAGTCACTTAATAGCTTGCAGGCATTGACATCTGAAGTCTGTCGATCTCACGAAGCCTACTCTAAATCCACTCCTGGAAAAATATCCGGGCAATTTGTTTATTTTATGGCCAATCAGCTGTACACAGGAACTTTCCGCCGCAACTATATTAATTTAACGTTTGTTTATGCGCCGTGTCGTTTGTTTTATTGCTTAGATCGTCCCGGCCTCAGCCGCTGATTAAACACACGCTTGCAGGGACCGCTGCCATATTGCGGTACGCCCAAGTCTTAAGCTGAAGAGAAATTTTAATATTATTAACCCTTCCTACTGACTGAATTGACGACCGATCAGCAAGGTTCTGGAGTGGAGGCAAAGTACCGGAAAGCGCAGCGTAGGACGTCCACCGACAAGGTGGACCGACGACCTAATAAAGGTAGCAGGAAGGCGCTGGATGTAGGCCGCCACCTACCTACCGGCCACTGTGGAAATCATTGGGGGAGGCCTATGTTCAGCAGTGGAGGACCTATGGCTGAAATGATGACGATGATGATGATGAACCCTTCCTACAGCAATACAATACAATACAGTATTATCAGGTATGTTAGTCTCCACTGCAGGGTAACAACTCTACCGTTTTTACCAGAGGAAAATGGAGGTTCCAGTCTACATTCCCCACGTTAGCCAGACGGGTTGAAAAGGCCTGATACTCGCTTTGTTCTTCAGTGGCATCAACTTTTATGACATCCACTGGTAGAGTGCAAGGATTTTAGGCTTACTGCCGTACTGTTGGTCAGATGTAAATACGTTCAAGCACTTTTATATGACATAGACCTACATACTTCATGCTACATTCTCTACATTTCTATAAAATCCTAAAACAGGATGTCGCCATATCTTAAGGTAGCGAAGATCAAATAGACGTAGCCTCGAACTGCACTCGAGTGCGGCGAATCGAAGGGAAGTTCAAACGGGCTGAAATGGGACGCTCTGTCCCAGGGGACATAAGATATTGAGTCATGCGCTGTACGCGTGTCACCTGCTTTGAAGCATCGAACACCGTTTTTAAGGAAATTGCCTTTGCGAAAAGCCCAAGGCAAACGCTAAGAGTGTTGCCAATGTTGGATTGCTTAAACTAACTGGTTCCATCGAGAAGTTTTGGCTTGTAGGATGATGACCAGTATAATCAACCCAAAGTTGGGTTAACTTACAACAATAATAACGAATATAGAAGCGAGTCTACATTACTGCCTACTTAACGCGTTTACCGACTTTTTAGATCGCTCTAGATCGCTTTCCCATTCCCAGCCGAAAGATTACGGTCATCAACACCAGTTAACAACGAGTGAGATATTAATCTGTCTCTCTTTTCGAATTTCCAAAAAGGCGAACATTCAAACCAAAATGCTTCCCATTCATCTTGCACCAAACACACATGTATGGCACAGTGGCCGATATGCGCCCAGTTTTAATCGCAACGAATAATGAACGGCTGCGCACGGCTGCGGTCTTAGAACAGACCTCGCATATTAAAAACGACGCAAGGAGCGCCAACGGAATTAATTCGGACTACTTTTTAATTACGCAAAGGCAAAGGAATAAGAACGTGCTAATTTTGCTGGAGGATGCAGGGTAATTTCAGAGTTTCACGACAAAGTGAACAAGTGTTTCAACATTTAACAAAATTGGTGTGTTAGGTTTGCCAACTGGCGATAAAAATATTCTTAATGGCATACTTTTTAGAAGAACTTCGTGTAAGTATTGGTCAATTAAGTTGGCTACAAGCTAGAATCAATTTAATTGTTTTGAAGGGGTTCAATCGAGCCTTATGTTAAGCGTCTAGACTTCATGCAATTTTCCCTATCCAAAGATAAGTTATTTTTGAAGTAACCTTAAAATCTACAACACCGATCCTAAGGGAAGCCTTAGCCAGGCGCTTCGAGCAAAAAAACCTGTACCTATAACCTATATACGTCATCTATACTAATAATAAATCTGTAGAGAGGTGAATTCTGTACATGAAATATATTTTCAAAATAACTATCAGGGGGTGATTAGTGATCGATACTGATGCCAAAAATGCAATCAGTAAAATTTTTGTCTGTCTGTCTGTCTGTCTGTCTGTCTGTATGTTCCTTATAGAAACAAAAACTACTCAACGAATTTTAACGAAACTTGGTACAATTATTTTTCATACTCCTGGGCATGTTATAGGATACTTAGGAATTCCCACGGGAACGGGAATTAGCGGGAAAATACTTTTGTATGAAAAATCTAAACCGCTTAAGTCAGACGCTTGAAATTTGGCATGGAGGTACCTTAGTAAACTTAAAGCTTAGTTACAACAGGATATTGGAAAATTCCCACGGGAACGGGAGTTAGTGCGAAAAAACATTTGTATGAAAAAATCTAAACCGCGTAAGATAGACTCTTGAAATTTGGCATGCAGGTACCTTAGTAAACTTAAAGCTTAGTTACAACAGGATATTGCAAAATTCCCACGGAAACGGGAGTTAGCGGGAAAAAACATTTGTATGAAAAATCTGAACCGCGTAAGATAGATGAAGGGGGAGTAAAACGAGATCCACGCGTACGAAGTCGCGGGCGGCCGCTAGTACGTACAAAAGTAGGCGTTAAAATATATAAAATGATTTCCCTATCTTGTTCATAATTATGACGTTATCTCGTATGACCAACTCGCCGCAGTCGGCGGTAAATAGGTGTTATTACAGCGCTGACATGTGACACTAGCACATAGTTGGCGAACATAGTTGGGAGGGAAGCGAGTTCCAAAAGTTTTGAGTGTAAACGCTACTTGTATAATGACGTGAGATAACCTCAGATGGATATTAAAGTGTTGTTCCGGAAGCTCTAATATAATCTTTCATCATCATCTTTGCATAGTTTTTTCTGCAAGTACAGCATTGGCACACAAAGGGTTCATCACAACACAATGAATGGATGAAGTGGCTAAAATTTAAAAAGGAAATAATATTATTATTATCATCATCATTTCAGCCACAGAACGTCTACTGCTGAACATAAGCCTCTCCCAAAAATACATCCTAACTCTGTTTACTATTACCAATACCTTCACTGCTGAACACATAGGCCTCTCCAAAAAATATTATTCTAAATCTGTTTTACTCGTATCTGTTACGTTTTCATACTAAAACACTGAAAAAATGTTGAAATAGACAGAGATTGGATAGAGAGAGAGATAGAGATAGGTAGACAGGAGCTTTTATCCTTTTTGCTGTAAAAATAAATTATAGCGAGGTGCAATAGGCGATGAAAAAAGTTCTATAAGAAACCAATAATTTCCCAATATGAAAATAATTTACAGGTAAGTAGAGACGCGCAATAAAAAAGCCTTTCTCTGACACTTATGAAGCCGTAGTCAGAAACATTGTTGAACCACTTCATTGGGTAGGTACGGATGATTAGAACACATTTATCAACCCGGAAAGGGATCGTAACCGTATCAACTCGAGTCGGTCAGTATTATTTCAGTCAACGCACACTTGTCCGCACCGTTATGTAAACGCCTCGCCTCGCGATTGACAGCTCGCAAAAGGCGATACGGTGTTGATCCCTTTTCGAATTGATATACATATCTGCTATGACCTTTATAGATCTGTGTCGTATGTATTAGCATAGTTGCGCGGTGTCAGCCACGGTATGGCGGTCGCCGCCGCAAATGCCTTGTCTGCCGGCGGCCGGCTTGGAATGTTGCTACATACCACGTTGCCCTAAGTGTATTAGTAGGTAAATAGGTATTTACTATTGTCAGCTAAGTCAACTCAGTCGGTTTTGGTAAAATTGTAATAAGTTATCGCAATATTATGACAAAACTAGAGCTAGGTAGATAGAAAAAAAAATTAAATAAATATATTTTATTGACACTTACTACGATTGTTACAAGTTGGGAAATTCCATGTACTCTAGGGAAATTCTAGGTAGATAAACCAAAGATTGGCTATATCAGGCTATATCCTGTTGCTAGCGAAGAGTAAAGGTGCGTATAGACTATGTAAAACAAACAAATAACACGTTATTAAACGTAGATAGTATAACAAGTTATAAGTAGTAGGTACCTAAGTATGTATGACGTGTGCTTCACTAATGCCCGTTTTCACCATCAATCCCTAATTTGTAAGTGAACCCTATGGTAACACATAAAAGGAGGTTGGTTTTCATAGGGGTCACTTAAAATTAGGGATTGATGGTAAAATCGGGCATAAGGCTACTAAAATGATTACTGATCATCACTTACCATCAGGTGAGATGCCAAGAGGCCAAGAGCTTCCTCGTTGTGAATGGTAAAAAAAATGTATCTGAAAGTTGAAAAGCAGTATGTTGCACTATTTCTTGAAATTCAACACAAAAGAACTCATTAGTACACATTTCCAGCACAAAAAATGTATGTCTTAACCTCTCAGCCCTCTCAGGCTACAAGCGAATAGAATAACTCAACAGGCTCTGCCTATTATTCCTCGACAGATGAGGTTTGCCGTTCGATTCCCATCTAAATCCAATTCACTCTGCTTTTAACAGCTGAATTTACATTGCACCTGTGTTGGAATTGAAGTGCTTGATGGAAAAAATATATAGAGGAGAGTGGGCAAGCACGTGCCAGGATAAGCCTATGGAGTTCCGTAGAAATGATTGTTTAACCGATCTGGTTCCAAAGGACTCTACGCACCAAGCCCGGTTGGTGTCGTTATTTCAAAAGAATCATGTCGACGAGACGACTTGTCCTATGACCTATCTTCTATGACTTTGGCAACATATCAAAAGTACAAATTACTGCTATCTTTATTTATGTTTTAGCTTATATTTTAATATCCGTGGTGTACCATGTGTGCATACGATCCTATAATCAGTTTTTGAATGAACAATAAATTGATTAGGTATGTACTATACAGGGTGGAATTTTGTAATGTCACCTGGAGGGAAAGTACAAAATTCTACCCTGTATATCTTATCAACCAATTCTCGCCCATATTTAAATAATAACTTGAGGAAGCGTAGCAAAGAGAAAATACGTGCAAATCACATTTCTCAAATTGCTCCGTTTCAGTGGAAACGCACCCTTAATTTGAAATCGGTAATGATTACAATCAGATGACTTTCTCACTCTCGAATAAAATAAATTGTCATTGGACTCAGTACGGTGCCCTAAAACGTGAAATTCGACGCGGGGAAGCGTTTAAATTTTTCTGGTCGCAAGCCAGCGGGGCTCCCAGTGCCCATCATGATAAATGAAAGGCGATTTTTTTGTTTGGCTAATCAACTTGAAAGCAATAGCTTTTGATTTAATAGAAACCACCGAATACCGAATGGGATTTCGTGAGGTTTTCGCTTCGGATCCGTTTACATTTTGATTAAACTTTCGTATCACGTTTCGGTTTTTGCGAAGCCAATTAATAGTTAGTGATGCTTTTTCTATTAAAATTTTGATTTGATAGTTAGATCTTTTTATTAACTAAAGAGAGCTTATTCAGTCAACATTACGTGATATCAACACACTTTTCTTAGGCTTAAAATGTCCTCTACAAAAAGATGTCGTCGGAGAAATCTCCCTTCGTTTTTAAAGAAAACCTTTTCAGGAGGGTATTTAAAAACCCCTAACTTAAAATTAAAAGGCACTAAGTGTGTTTCGTTGAAAGAAGCCTGCCTAATTAACCTGCTTTCCTCTAAGTAAAGGAATCTCAGGGCGAATGGACGGCCTGCGAAAAGTAACAATCATGATGGGTCTTCATTACAGACCACTTGTAGAATAGACTCTTAACTACTTATCTGCTAGATATTTATTTCAAGGATAGCTGGAAACTTAATTTCAGTTCCTTTCGGGAATGTTACTTGAAACACAATCGATCTTATGGGTTGTAACTTAGAGTTGAGATCTATTTTATGAATAACATTAATTTGGTTTATTGTTTTTTCCATTCTTATGTTAGCCGCAACGTTAACGCTCTGCTTCACACAGCTGGTTAGAGAGTGTAGTAGATAATAAAATTGATGATAGCTGTCAAATTGTTTGATGGAAATACCTATCTGTAATCCCCTCGTGATGAGTCACTTTGGCACTAAAACAACTTGATATTTTGCACTAAAACAACTGGAACCTTAGGAACTATAAATTGGTAGTAAAATAGTATAGATTTCGACCAATTGTAAAATTAGTTATGTGACGTCTGTGCAGATATTTATTCTATACCCTTCATTAAGGCCTAGACACACTTCGCTCTCAGCGTTTCTCTGAAAAGTTTTCGCGAAAGATTTCATGTAAATCTTTAGGGGAAACTGAAGAAACGGAAAAGGTAGTCTTTTCAAGTTGAAAAAATACCCTGAAGCCAATGGTGCATAATTAACTAGTAATGTTTATCTATCTATCTATACATATAAATAAAAATGAATTGCTGTTTGTTAGTCTGATTAAAACTCGAGAACGGCTGAGCAAATAAGGAAAAATTGCGATGGCTTATTTATTGCCTTTAAGGCGTAACAGAGTTCGCCGGGTCAGCTAGTTTGAAATATAATTATGTATTCTGACACATGATAGAAGAATAAAAGACTACAACGGGACACAGTCGTGGTATCTTATCAAGTATCCGCGAATCGAGACACAAAAGAAGTCAATTGTTACCGTTGTTACCGTGGCCTTATGCCACCACTTAGGTTTTGATGGGCCACACTACTTTAACCTTCGCGTTGTCTAAACCAAAATAATATGCGGTTAATGTCACAGCGACTGGTAACACTAAATAAAAACTTTTCCTTTACAAAGAAAAACCTAACACGGTCTTAATGACTCAACCTAACATTATTTCAGAGCGGCCAAAAAACAAAATGCCGCGACAAAATACAGGGTGAGTTACGCAAAATAATTCCACCTGATTTACGGGTTTGTTTGCGAGGGCTAATGGTTTAAAAATTAAAAAGGGTCCGCCTGAGCTCGCTGGATTTATCGGTTAATTTGCAAAATGTCTCACGGCACTCGTTACGATTGATTTTATTTCTGGGACAACTGTATTTGGGGTTGTAGGATTTGGAAGCATTAGGTGCTTACTTAGTTTTATTTGGAGATGTTTTGGGGCGCGTTAGCAAGTTACAAGTAGGTACTTATTGCGATAATGGTGCTGCAGAGAGGTTCACCCACGTTCTTGTAGAATAAATTTAAATTTGAAATAGACATTGCATGTAGATACTACTTTCATCTGGAATACTGTAGGTAAAGACGAAAGCTCATCATTCCAAACATTGAAATATGTATGTTTTTTTGTCGATGACGTCGAAAACCACGCATGTTAACATTAGACTTGATTAGACTAATTTTTTGATGGGATCAGACTTTACCTCAACGAGTTTCCAACTATGTACTGCAACTGACGTTGTAGTCTGACAACTTAGGTTGAGTTGCATTACCTAACTTTAACCGTAACAACAACGATAACCGGTGTTTTATGTATGGAGCTTGACAGATTTTTGACGTTTGTTAAAGTTATAATTAAGATGGTGCAACCCAACCTTATACTTTAGGAGGATGCTGCGGCGTTTTACTTAAAAAATAATTGATGTCATTGTTTCATTGTTCCCTTAACCGAGTAATAAAATAGACGATCAGAATAACCCGCATACCGAACCACAATAACAAAATTACGAAGAGTTCCCGCTAGTGCAGTATAAAAACTTTTTGTCTATGGATTTAAGTATCGAGTCGAACGATAGCGTGTCCTAAATATTATATCGATAGTGCTACAAAAAACAACACTATCATACAATCATCTTTTATACTTCTTTACCATACCTTTAAGCATTAGTTTCAAATTACACTGCCTGCCACCTGCAATCAAAATTCCCCAGAAAGAAACCAAAAATTACAAAAAACACGCTTGCAACAGTGTCTATGTAAAAATTACCTTAAAAAGAGATGGTACCTATTCATTTATTAGTTATATAGTTATTATAGTGTATATAGTTTCCGACTCGCACTTGACAGGTTTACCGCCCTACAAATTAAGCTTGAACAATTTAAAATTTATCAAGGTTTTCAAAATTAATGTCCATATTCCCAAAACTCTATCGACGTTCATAATAAACCCAACACTGGCCCACGCTGGTACCAACCGTAATTTCCCCTTGGTGCAAACTTGCGGGATGTTTTTATTAGCTTTTGAAGGAAACTCTGCTTCAGTTAACGTATACGTTGGCATATGAATTGCTGGCGTTTGCTCGCATTCTGCACGCTTGGAGATAGGCCTGTCAAAATATTGTGTACTTCATGAGAATTGAATTCATCCTCACAGGAATTCCTCTTTAGTTAAATGTAAACCTTGGAGAGATCGATGTTATGTTTTTTTTTAATTTTGTGCGTCTGTTAGAGCCAAATTAGACCTAAGGTTTCAACTGTCCTGTGAAGAACAGAATAGTCAGTTTTATTAGTCATTAATTCGTTGCAATATCGTTAATTATAAGTCTATACAAAGCTAATTTATCTACCTATACTTATAATAAATCTGTAGAGAGGTCAATTCTGTACATGAAATATATTTTCAAAATAACTATCAGGGGGTGATTAGTGATCGATACTGATGCCGAAAATGCAATCAGTAAAATTTTTGTCTGTCTGTCTGTATGTTCCTTATAGAAACAAAAACTACTCGAAGGATTTTAACGAAACTTGGTACAATTATTCTTCATACTCCTAGGCAGGTTATAGTATACTTAGGAATTCCCACGAAAACGGGAATTAGCAGGAAAATTATTTTGTATGAAAAATCTAAACCGCTTAAGTTAGATGCTTGAAATTTGGCATGTAGGTACCTTAGTAAACTTAAAGCTTAGTTACAACAAGGAATTCTCGAAATTCCCACGGGAACGAGAATTAGTGGGAAAATCCTTTTGTATGAAAAATCTAAACCGCTTAAGTTAGACGCTTGAAATTTGGCATGCAGGTACCTTAGTAAACTTAAAGCTTAGTTACAACAGGATATTGCAAAATTCCCACGGGAACGGGAGTTAGAGGGGAAAAACATTTGTATGAAAAAATCTAAACCGCGTAAGATAGATGAAGGGGGTAAAACGGGATCCACGCATACGAAGTCGCGGGCGGCCGCTAGTCCACAATAAATCTGTCAGGAATCGCTCCAATATTTATATAGTCCAACAAACCAGTCCGAGTATAATGTGCAAGATAATACCCCACTATTATTCCCAAAGCAAGTTCAGTTTTGATTCCACAAACCGTGGTGGAGTACGAATACTGGGTTATCTGTTAGTTAATGTTAATCCATTGTTATCTTTCGGATCCCAGTGAATCTGATATCGCGAGCGCGGTCAATGCCGAGATAAAAGTACAATTTTCAGTACTGTTACGGTTTTAAAATATTTCCGTAAATAAATATTGCCGCGAATTGTTTATCAAACTATGACGTAGAGGTAAGTAGAACGGTTGTAAGCGTAAAATGTTTTTAATTAATGTAGGTTAGTAACAGTATGTAGGTGTTTGTGTTCAGAATCAATTTAATTTAAAGCTTTTATTAGGGTCAGTAAGATCATGATTTTCAACAACGTACAGTCAGCGTCAAATAATTCTTGAAAGTGACAAAAATACAGTGTGAGTCNTTTTGATGAAATTTGGCATAGAGATAGTTTGAGTCCCGGGAAAGAACATAGGATAGTTTTTATCCCGGTTTTTGAAACAGGGACGCGCGCGATAAAGTTTTTCTGTGACAGACAAAATTCCACGCGGGCGAAGCCGCGGGCGGAAAGCTAGTTAGTTTATATTTTGTTTATATTTAAGCATTGGTAGCAAACTGCGGATCTAAAAACTGGGCCTGTGTTCACAAATGCATACTCTGTATGTTGTGGAAAAAAATTACGTGATATTTCTCGACCCCCCCCCACTCCCCCACGTGAGATAAGTGAGGCTTTTCTGGCCACCCCCCCCCCCTAAAAGTCTCACGTAATTAATGGACACCCCCAAAGGCGATGACAGCTCGCAAAAGGCGATACGGTGTTGATCCCTTTCCGAATTGATTATATCTGCTATGACCTTTATAGATCTGTGTCGTATGTATTAGCATAGTTGCGCGGTGTCAGCCACGGTATGGCGGTCGCCGCCGCAAATGCCTCGTCTGCCGGCGGCCGGCTTGGAATGTTGCTACATACCACGGTGCCCTAGGTGTATTAGTAGGTAAATAGGTATTTACTATTGTTAGCTAGCAATGTCAAACTCAGTCTGTTTTGGTAAAACTGTAAAAAGTTATCGCAATATTATGACAAAACCATAGCTAGTCTAGGATAGAAAAAAAATTACAAAAATATTTTATTGATACTTAGTACGATTGTTACAAGTTGTTGGGAAAATTCCATGTGTTCTAGGGAAATTCTAGGTAGATAAACCAAAGATTGGCTATATCAGGCTATATCCTGTTGCTAGCGAAGAGTAAAGGTGCGTATAGACTTTGTAAAACAAACAAATAACACGTTATTAAACGTAGATAGTATAACAAGTTATAAGTAGTAGGTAAGTATGTATGACGTGTGCTTCACTAATGCCCGTTTTCACCATCAATCCCTAATTTGTAAGTGAACCCTATGGTAACACATAAAAGGAGGTTGGTTTTCATAGGGGTCACTTAAAATTAGGGATTGATGGTAAAATCGGGCATAAGGCTACTAAAATGATTACTGATCATCACTTACCATCAGGTGAGATACAGGCCAAGAGCTTCCTCGTTGTGAATAGTAAAAAAAAATGTATCTGAAAGTTGAAAAGCAGAATGTTGCACTATTGCTTGAAATTCAACACAAAAGAACTCACTAATACAATTTCCAGCACAAAAAATGAATGTCTTAACCTCTCAGCCCTCTCAGGCTACAAGCGAATAAAATAACTCAACAGGCTCTGCCTATTATTCCTGGACAGATGAGGTTTGCCGTTCGATTCCCATCTAAATTCAATTCGCTCTGCTTTTAACAGCTGAATTTACATTGCACCTGTGTTGGAATTGGAGTGCTTGATGGAAAAAATATATAGAGGAGAGTGGGCAAGCACGTGCCAGGACAAGCCTATGGAGTTCTGTAGAAATTATTATTTCACCGATCTACTTAGTACTTCCCCAGGACTCTACACACTAAGCTCACCGACAGCCTGGTCCTTTGACTGCATAGCAATCACTACTGCCTTAATGTTAAGCTCATATTTTAATGTCCGTGGTGTACATTTGTACAATGTATGCATCTGATCATACAATTTAGTTTTGAAAGGAACATAAATTAAATACTACATAATTAACTCTTAGGCTGAGTTGCACCACCTAACTTTAACCGTAGCAATAACGATAACCGGTGCTTTTTGTATGGAGTTTGACAGATTTTTGACGTTTGTTAAGGTCAAAATAAGATGGTGCAACTCGGCCTTAATAACCAACTCAAACGGCCAATATTTCAATAAATACTTGAGGAAGCGTAGCAAAGAGAAAATACGTGCAAATCACATTTCTCAAATTGCTCCGTTTCAGTAGAAACGCACCCTTAATTTGAAATCGGTAATGATTACAATCAGATGACTTTCTCACTCTCGAATAAAATAAATTGTCATTGGACTCAGTACGGTGCCCTAAAACGTGAAATTCGACGCGGGGAAGCGTTTAAATTTTTCTGGTCGCAAGCCAGCGGGGCTCCCAGTGCCCATCATGATAAATGAAAGGCGATTTTTTTGTTTGGCTAATCAACTTGAAAGCAATAGCTTTTGATTTAATAGAAACCACCGAATACCGAATGGGATTTCGTGAGGTTTTTGCTTCGGATCCGTTTACATTTTGATTAAACTTTCGTATCACGTTTCGGTTTTTGCGAAGCCAATTAATAGTTTGTGATGCTTTTTCTATTTATTTTTGAGTTGATAGCTAAATCTTTTTATTAAATAAAGAGAGCTTATTCAGTCAACATTACGTGATATCAACACACTTTTCTTAGGCTTAAAATGTCCTCTACAAAAAGATGTCGTCGGAGAAATCTCCCTTCGTTTTTCAAAGAAAACCTTTTCAGGAGGGTAGTTAAAAACCCCTAACTTACAATTAAAAGGCACTAAGTGTGTTTCGTTGAAAGAAGCCTGCCTAATTAACCTGCTTTCCTCTAAGTAAAGGAATCTCAGGGCGAATGGACGGCCTGCGAAAAGCAACAATCATGATGGGTCTTCATTACAGACCACTTATAGAATAGACTCATAACTGTCTGCTACACATTTCTTTCAGGGATAGCTGGAAACTTAATTTCAGTTCCTTTCCGGAATGTTACTTGAAACACAATCGATCTTAAGGGCTGATATTAACGTAGAGTTGAAAACTACGAGATCTATTTTATGAACAACACTAATTGTTTTCTTTTTCATTCTTATGTTAGCGCTCTGCTTCACACAGCTGGTAAGAGAGTGTAGTAGATAATAAAATTGATGATAGCTGTCAAATTGTTTGATGGAAATACCTATCTGTAATCCCCTCGTGATGAGTCACTTTGGCACTAAAACAACTTGATATTTTGCACTAAAACAACTGGAACCTACTGGAACTATAATTGGTAATAGAATAGTATAGATTTCGACCAATTGTAAAATTAGTTATGTGACGTCTGTGCAGATATTTATTCTATGCCCTTCATTAAGGCCTAGACACACTTCGCTCTCAGCGTTTCTCTGAAAAGTTTGCGCGAAAGATTTCATGTAAATCTTTGGGGGAAACTGAAGAAACGGAAAAGGTAGTCTTTTCAAGTTGAAAAAATACCCTGAAGCCAATGGTGCATAATTAACTAGTAATGTTTATTTCAAATATAATTATGTATTCTGACACATGATAGAAGAATAAAAGACTACAACGGGACACAGTCGTGGTATCTTTTAAAGTATCCGCGAATCGAGACACAAAAGAATTTCAATTGTTACCGTTGTTACCGTGGCCTTATGCCACCACTTAGGTTTTGATGGGCCACAGTACCTATAACCTTCGTGCTGTCTAAGAAACCAAAATAATATGCGGTTAATGCCACAGCGACTGGTAACACTAAATAAAAACTTTTCCCTTACAAAGAAAAACCTAACACGGTCTTAATGACTCAACCTAACATTATTTCAGCGCGGCCAAAAAACAAAATGCCGCGACAAAATACAGGGTGAGTTACGCAAAATAATTCCACCTGATTTACGGGTTTGTTTGCGAGGGCTAATGGTTTAAAAATTAAAAAGGGTCCGCCTGAGCTCGCCGGATTTATCGGTTAATTTGCAAAATGTCTCACGGCACTCGTTACGATTGATTTTATTTCTGGGACAACTGTATTTGGGGTTGTAGGATTTGGAAGCATTAGGTGCTTACTTAGTTTTATTTGGAGATGTTTTTGAGCGCGTTAGCATTACAAGTACTTATTGCGATAATGGTGCTGCAGAGAGGATCACCTACGTTCTTGTAGAATAAATTTAAATTTGAAATAGACATTGCACGTAGATACCACATTCATCTGGAATACTGTAGGTAAAGACTACACCTCATCATTCCAAATATTGAAATATGTATGTTTTTTTTTGTCTACGACGTCGAAAACCACGCATGTTAACATTAGACTTGATTAGATTAATTTTTTGATGGGATCAGACTTTACCTCAACGAGTTTCCAACTATGTACTGCAACTGACGTTGTAGTCTGACAACTTAGGTTGAGTTGCATTACCTAACTTTAACCGAAACAATAACGATAACCGTTAACGAATTTTTTGTATGATGCTTGACAGATTTTTGATGTTTGTTAAAGTTATAATAAGATGGTGCAACCCAGCCTTATACTTTAGGAGGATGCTGCGGCGTTTTACTTAAAAAATAATTGATGTCATTGTTTCATTGTTCCCTTAACCGAGTAATGAAATAGACGATGATATAACCCGCATACCGAACCATAATAACAAAATTACGAAGAGTTCCCGCTAGTGTGGTACAAAAACTTTTTGTCTATGGTTTGAAGTATCGAGTCGAACGATAGCGTGTCCTAAATATATCGATAGTGCTACAAAAAACAACACTATCATACAATCATCTTTTGTACTTCTTTAAGCATTAGTTTCAAATTACACTGCCTGCCACCTGCAATCAAAATTCCCCAGTAAGAAACCAAAAATTACAAAAAACACGCTTGCAACAGTGTCTATGTAAAAATTACATTAAAAAGAGATGGTACCTATTCATTTATTAGTTATATAGTTATTATAGTGTATATAGTTTCCGACTCGCACTTGACAGGTTTACCGCCCTACAAATTAAGCTTGAACAATTTAAAATTTATCAAGGTTTTCAAAATAAATATCCATATTCCCAAAACTCTATCGACATTCAAATAGATCCAACACTGGCCACGCTGGTACCAACCGTAATTTCCCCTTGGTGCAAACTTGCGGGATGTTTTTATTAGCTTTTGAAGGAAACTCTGCTTCAGTTAACGTATACGTTGGCATATGAATAGCTGGCGTTTGCTCGCATTCTGCGCGCTTGGAGATCGGCCTGTCCAAATATTGTGTACTTCGTGAGACTCGAATTCATTCTTTAGGAGAATTCACCCTTATTTTTTTCAATCTGGAGAGATATTTTTGATGCATTTGAATTCTTGTTCCCTATGAAATTATACAAATAAATTAATGCATTATTTACGTATGCGAGTTTTACCTACTTCTAATCATCGATATCAACAATGTACATATTATTGCATAATACCTATTATTTTGTTTGTGCATTTGTGGTAACCTTCAATTATACACACAGTAGGAAAGCAGGCTTGGCAGTGTTTAATTTTTCGCGTCTGTTAGAGCCAAATTAGACCTAAGGTTTCAACTGCCCTGTGAAGAACAGAATAGTCAGTCTTATTAGTCCTTAATTCGTTGCAATATCGTTAATTACAAGTCTATACAAAGCTAATTTATCCACAATAAATCTGTCAGGAATCGCTCCAATATTTATAGAGTCCAACAATCTAACCACTCCGAGTATAATGTGCAAGATAATACCCCACTATTATTCCCAAAGCAAGTTCAGTTTTGATTCCACAAACCGTGGTGGAGTACGAATACCAGATTATCTGTTAGTTCATGTTAATCCATTGTTATCTTTCGGATCCCAGTGAATCTTATCGCGAGCCCGGTCAATGCCGAGATAAAAATAAAACGTAATGTTTGCAATTTTCAGTACTGTTATGGTTTTGAAATATTTCAGTAAATAAATGTTGCCACGAATTGTTTATCAAAATATTACGAGGAGGTAAGTAAAACAATGGTAAGCGTAAAATGTTTTTTAATTAATGTAGGTTAGTAATAGTATGTAAGTGTTTTTGAATCAATTTAATTTAAAGCTTTTATTAGGGTCAGTAAGTTATGGGAAAATGTATTAAATTCTTTAATAAATTACCACAAACTGTTGTAGAACTACCCATTCATAAATTCAAAGCACTATAAAGTCGATGATTATTTAAAAGATAAAAATGTTTGGGATGCGTTACTGCCTAGCTCGCATAAAAATTTATAACTTTGTACATTTTAAAGCATGTAAACCTTTGAAAAAGAGGCTGACAATAGTGACTGAGTTTCTTGCGCTGCTTCTTCTCAGCACTGGCCCATTTATTGTCCTGAAGCAGTGGTAGGGTTAATACTGTGCAAGTGGACTGGACGTGTAAAAGTGCTTTTTTTAAGCCTATTTACAGAAATAAATAAGTTTTATGAGTTTTTTTTTTAAGATCATGATTTTCAACAGTGTACAGTCAGCGTCAAATAATTCGTGACACCCAACGTGTCAAAAAGTATACAGCACAATCTTATTCCAAAATTCCAATTGACGACTCTACAAAGACGTGTTTTTGCGAACTTTTTGGCTACTTCGGGTGTACAACCATTGGACGCTGATTGTACCTACCTACCTATTTACCTGTGTTCATAATAGGTACTATAGATTAAAATAGGCATTAGTAAAAGCTAGTTTTCTAACAGTTAAGCTGGGCTTTCATATAAGCTAAAAGGACATAGCCCTTAGTAAAAGCTAGTTAAAAGGATTCACACAATCTTGAGTTATCAATAAAGTTGGTAGATTTTCCACTGATATCATAAAATATTATTATATCAATGAATTAATTATATCAGTGGAAAATCAACCCTAGAGTCCAGGTTATGATCGCTCGCTAAGATAAACAGCGGTCCTATTCTCCCGAACTTGATTCAAAATATTAGTTTTGGATCAATTCCTTCAAACCACCAACAATTTGCAATTTAATACATCTGCTGTTTGCTTTTGGAGGTTACATTGGAAAGTTTTCGGGAATCGGAAATTCGACCTGATAGTTCCCTTTTTCTTTCGAAGAATAACACAATATCCTAACTAACATAAAATTAAATTAGAAATATGCATTTCATCCTATTGATTTGTGTTCAAACAAAAATATGGTCGCCATGTTAGTTCATAATTCCCTGAGCTGTTTCGTTATTTACATTACTAGATAATTATATTTATTTAAACCGGGTAGGTACTGATTAACTTGGTATATACCACAAAGAATAACAGAAAACGACTGTCAACTGTAGTAAATATACCTACCCAATAAAATAAAATAATATGTATTTTAATAATAAATAATAAGTGAGGCATAAACGTGGGACGTCCACCCACAAGGTGGACCGATGACTCATCATAAAGGTAGCAGGGAAGCGCTGGACGCAGGCCGCTACCAATCGATCAACATGGAAAGCATTGGGGGAGGCCTATGTTCAGCAGTGGACGTCCTATGGCTGAAATGATGATGATGATGATGAAGGCATAAACTAACTAATATGTCTGAGTTTAAATGGGCATTGAACGTTGTATCGAAATACTCTATTTTAGAATCGTATTCGTCCATCGAGATTCCAACTCCATTTAAATGAGACATCTCGATCAGTCCATCAATTTGAAACTTCACTTTATTTACAGTCCCCTTTCGTGGCACTAAGTTATTTATTTTGACTTTCATCGCGATACAGAACAGCACTTAAATGTAATTTAATTCAATTTGTAGAGAAACTGCATTTCATGCTTGTTAGCTTATACTAGTGCTGGCGAACTGATACATATTCCTAGATGAAGGTATCGATAATTTAATTATTATGTAACTATTATCTCTTTACTTAGTATATAAGAGCAGAAAATTATTAGAAAAAGAAGACTGAAACGAGATTTATCAGGAAAACTTAAATATCATGACCCATTTATGACCCTTAACAACAAGTCAACATTCACCATGTTAATAAATTTCTGTAAATTGGATTTTTACCAAAATATCTAAAATGTTTACTAACTGGCCTTTGACCAAATGGTTTTATTTTCAGTAGGTAAATTCTTGTTTTGTGTCTTGTTAGGACAAAAGTAATACATGTTACGGTTACTGCGTAATGTTCTTCACTTTTCATTCAACGATTGGATTATTTGCAAAACCATATTTTGTCCACCCTTATTTTTCTACGGATCTAATTTCTGGTTTATCGATATCTAGAGTGCCGTCGATACCAGCCTTGAAACATCACTAACTTGCATACTAGATATAATTGGAAGCATTTGCAAACGAATTCATAGAAATGCTTGTTAAACAAACATTTCAGTAGACCAAAGCTTTTAGTAATAAGTGTTTGTTTAAAGCAGTTAATTTTCCTCAAAGGATTACGTTTCCGACACCACCCACTTAATTAGTGGTAGTTTTGTGAATAATTACTAATTGTAACCTTCTTAAGACAGGAATGTGGTAGAAAAGTGAATGTTAAAACTTATTTTGAACTATTAATAGCAATTAAGTTTGCTTAGAAGTTAGTTATGCAGTTAACGGTTTTAGTTTCTATGTAAAAGAAAGTTAAGACATTTAAGTTCAAATACTAGTTTTACCCGCGATATCGACTGAGTATATTTTGTTAAAAAGTAGCCTGATGTTGATGATAACCTATTATGATAAATTTATGTATGATAGCATTGAAACAAATCCAATAAAATCCATACTATTCGCGTGAAGCTGTAAAAATCCTCCATACATCTTTAACACCCGTATTCACAAACGAAGCTTGCATAAGTGAAGCAGCAAATCCAAAGCACAGCATTGAATAGAGCTCTGTGATTGGTTCGTATGTCATCCTGTGCACTACGTGCACTGTGAGACCTCATAGTAATGTTTGTGAATACGGGCGTAAAAACTTTCTCCTTTCTAATATCTATTGTATAAAATGGTTAGATATTTTGTCAATCTTTTCAGATGAACTAAATATACCACCCCAATCCTGCAGGGCGGCTAGTGCGCTCACTGAGCTGCATCGACAAACAACGGTCGCAAACAGATCACCGATCGGTCTTGTTTATTTACTGGCAACCCTATTGGCCCGGCTTACCAGGGCTGTCGCGTGAGTGTGAGAATATGTAAAAAAATATGTGGCTTGTATGGGTCGAAATATATCCTAAAACTAATTTTTGGGTCCGTTTTTACAAGGAAGACGGTCGATGTCTTTTATATCTGAAACTTCTGTGTCAGAATTAAAGAGTCCTGGAGAGCCTTGAGCTACAGAGCATTGAAGTCAAGTTCGACGTGAGGTAAATCGGGGAATTGACTTTTGACTTTGACTTTGACTATAGAAAAACAAAACTGAATTCCACTTTTCGAACAATCATGATCAGATCATTCATCATTGTTTCAGTGCCTGCTGAACTGAACACTGTTTTCCAGGTAACCATACCGTAGATCCGATCAGTGATACCATACCTATACCGCTGTGGTATAAATTAATTCTTTGCCGCACCAATAAACTTGCAGGCAACTGCGCTGGAAGCACAAACATCGACGGCAAACAGATCGCCGCTCCGGACGCTTGTTTATTCACGGCAACCCTGCCGGAGCCGCTTAGCAGGGCTGTCACGGCCTTGTCAGCGAGGAGATTTAGCATTTTTACTTTTTTAACGGGAGTTACATTTGTTTTTTACTTTTTTAACGGGACTAGTTGCATTTCTTCACGATTTTTGTTTGTAGTTCCGCGTGCACATGTTGTTACACAATATTTTCTCTATGTGTCGCCGCTTGTAAACAAAATCAGAAAACATCTGGGAAATTAGAGAGTCGTGCTACAGTGGAGATTAAATGACATGATGATGATGCAAATTTTGCATGATCAGGTCATGGTGTAAATAAGTAGTTACTTATTTGAGAACCAAACTCAGGATTTTTGACTTAAAAGGATTTCGTCTGTGTGAAAGAAAACTCCAGTGTTATTAAGTAACTAATCATTTGTTATGACATGTGTTTATCAGCGTCTAGTCTTAACGTACCTACGTAATGGTTTATAATTCCAAAAATATATTTCATTCATCGTCAAAGATTAGAGTATGTTTTTGGTTTTATCATATCGTTCTTGGTCTAATACTTTTTTTATACAGTGTTTTGAAGTTACAAATGAAATTAACGGTAATATTAAACATTTCATGTCTTAACTGTTGCAGTGACAAAACATGAGTTTTGCTAGTGACCCAATATCGAATGTTCAGCACTCTACACCCACGGCTGCTTTTGCAAACACACTCTCAACCTGTTTATTTACAGTCAACCCTATTGATGGGGTTTCATAGGGCTGTCAATCTGTACAACTAAGTTGACACCGAAAAAATAAACAATAAGTATTGTCATGAGAATATTACGTATAAATATTTCTTATTGAAATCGATATAGTCCAGTCAATGAATGCCTTAACGACGGTGTAGAGAGAAATCCGTGGAACACAATTTCTGACCTCGGGACTTTTTTTAGCCTAGTTAGGTGGTGAACATAGCAAAAGTCCCCGCCCTTAGCCCTTGAGCCGGCGGGGAGAGGGGGGTTTAAAAGTACCACTTTTCGGTTTTTCGCTTAATCCTCGGAAACTTTGCGTCCTAGTGACATGACTACTATGAACCAAAAAAAGCTTATTCAATTTATAAAATTTCCAATATTACAGACCTTCTAGAGCAGATGCCGCGAAAACTATACAATTTATAGAAAAACTTGTCTACCTCACCTGTAGCAAATTGAATAAGCTTTTTTTGGTTCATAGTAGTCATGTCACTAGGACGCATAGTTTCCGAGGATTAAGCGAAAAACCGAAAAGTTGCACCTTTAAACCCCCCTCTCCCCGCCGGCTCAAGGGCTAAGGGCGGGGACTTTTGCTATGTTCACCTCCTAACTAGTCTAAATAAAGTCCTGAAGTCAGAAATTGTGTTCTACAGTTTTCCATCTATAATGCTTTATTGACTGGACTAATACTCAAATTACTTTTCATAAATCGATTTTTGGTACAGGACCACACCTTAAGAAAAATGAAAATAATTTTAATGTAGAAACAGATTGGAACTAGGAAATCGTTTGCAGCAAGAAAAATTTATAAAGAAGAAGTAAATGCAAGTTGGTATTGGGAACCCATTATTTCTCAAATTTCAGTTCAACTCGGTCAGAAGCTAAGTGAGCGAAGTTTAATTATTTTAAATTAAAACGACAATTATAAAGCAACCGCCTCTGTGGGCTAGTAACCGCCTCTGTGGTCTAGTGGTAAGACCACCTGCTTCAGCCGCAGAGGTCCCGGGTTCGATTCCCAGTGGGTGCAGATTTTTCTGTTCGGTTTGGTTGGTGGTAGGGTTTGTTCAAAGTCCGCCTGGCTAGCTACCACCATCTTACCTAAGTCTGTCGCCATAACAATAATGTTAACAGCATTGTTGTGTTCCGGCAGTTAGAGGTAAGATAGCCAGTTCCTCCGTAGTTGAGGATTCCGAGTGAAGCTCGCTTCCACCTTCAGCCTGATCATCACTTACCATCAAATGAGATGCAGGCCAAGAGCTAATTCGTTGTGAATAAAAAAAAACCTTCTTAAAATATTACTACTCGTAATTCTTTAAAACGTATACTATTTTCACGTTAAAGAACTTTGCAGTGTTGATTTATTTTGTGTTTTATTCCTCACTGAGTTGAAGCCGGGAACATTGTTCTCAAGTGTGGAATAAATAAATAGCCACATAGCCGCGACAATTTAAGCACATGACAACTTTACTTGGACTTAGCTTAAAACCGGTACAATCACGAACATATACCTAACCAAAGTAAAATTAATTTTATTCCTCGAGTTTAAAACTGATTGTTGATTAAACTCATTCATACGAGTACATAGGTAACTAGGTACTGTGGCAGCTGAACAAGCCTGTAGCCAACTTATATGCTACTGAATTAAATAAGGGAGACCATGGTGGAATCTTTATTTGGCTGATTAAAGAAATAAAAAGTCGGCAAGGAAAAAACATGAGAAGTGAGTATGAAATAATGGTTCTTCCACGTTAACTTAAGTGCCGTCGACAAAACATCAGATTATATTTTTTTGTTGCAAAGTACGTATCATTTGTAATTATGTTGCAACTAAAAATATGCTAGTGTTAAGCTTGATATGACGTCTGTACATAAAGCATTAAAAAGTATCATTTGTTTCCACGAATAATTTTGTGTGGGACTGTACAAACTGCAGCCCGACCACAAGTCTCGCAGTGTACTCGTCTGGGAGGTCCTTAATCTTGCGTTAGAGTGAATTACTCTCCTTGACAACTTTACTGGACCGACGTACTCGTATGTATAGTCTACATAACAATATACACTTTTGATAGACGGTGAAGAGATAAAGAATATGGTTCAGATTTGAATAGTAGGTTCCTAATATAGCTTCCAGTAGGTGCATTTCAATGTACAACCACAAAACAGTTAAATTGAGATAATTTTAGTTACTCTGCTAAATTATGTTTCAAATGTAACATGTAAATTGTCGACAAAGTGGTTGAGATTCTTAAGTTTCTAAAATAAAAAAAAAAAAACAAAATTCAACCTATCTTCTGACCTATTTCCTATCGAAAATCGTAAGAAAATTTATATATTTTCTGTCTTTAGCCGTAGAATTGATAAGTCGCCAGTAGGCCTAAGATGCGCGCATCGACAATGACATGATATGATAAGACAATTTTCGATCACGTAGATAATTTTATCATTTTCCCTAACATGGGACCATCGATGGAAAAGTCTATCGACCGCTATCGCGTGATAACCGAATGGGGATGTTGCCTGGGTCAAAAAGCAAGAGTTTTAATTAGTCCGTCAGTTAACTTATCAAAAAATACTCTACACGTATTTTTCACTTTTTCAAACTAATGAAAATTTAAAGAGATAAAGCGCCCCAAAGTTCATAAGAAGAGGCCCGTGACGTCATCGCTTGCTTAAAAATGCCGCACGTTGTGACGTCGTGCGCAACTTCAACGCACCATAACTATGTAATTATTTGTTAGATTGACAAATAAAAATATATGTGTCCAATATTTTTTGATATTAAACATTACGGACTAAAAAAATTTTTTTAGGCAACTAGCCTATTCCGTGGGAATTTCGGGAATTCCTTGTTGTAACTAAGCTTTAAGTTTACTAAGGTACCTACATACCAAATTTCAAGCGTCTAACTTAAGCAGTTTAGATTTTTCATACAAAAGGATTTTCCCGCGAATTCCCGTGACGGTGGGAATTTCCGGAATTCCTTGTTGTAACTAAGCTTTAAGTTTACTAAGGTACCTACATACCAAATTTCAAGCGTCTAACTTAAGCAGTTTAGATTTTTCATACAAAAGGATTTTCCCGCTAATTCCCGTTCCCGTGGGAATTTCGGGAATTCCTTGTTGTAACTAAGCTTTAAGTTTACTAAGGTACCTACATACCAAATTTCAAGCGTCTAACTTAAGCAGTTTAGATTTTTCATACAAAAGGATTTTCCCGCTAATTCCCGCTCCCGTGGGAATTTCGGGAATTACTTGTTGTAACTAAGCTTTAAGTTTACTAAGGTACCTACATGCCAAATTTTAAGCGTCTAACTTAAGCGGTTTAGATTTTTCATACAAAAGGATTTTCCCGCTAATTCATGTTCCCGTGTGAATTCCTAAGTATACTATAACCTGCCCAGGAGTATGAAAAATAATTGTACCAAGTTTCGTTAAAATCCGTCAAGTAGTTTTTGTTTTTTTTAATGAATATTGATGGCCAGAAATGGCACATGACTGTGGCCAGAAATGGGGTAAAGCTGGCCAAAAATGGCACAAATTCCCATTTCTTTTTCTTTTCTACAGGATTATTTTTCCATTGAATCATTATGAAAAAAATTGTATTCTTAGGCTAGATCTAAATATACTTAATCACTTTTTACAAGAAATAAGTCCGTGATAACAAAAACTGTAAAATGATATAGCCTCAAAGTCTAAAAAATTCTTAAAATGGCCAAAACCGGGTCACCTGCCCTACCGTCGACAAAACGTCAGATTATATTTTTTTGTTGCAAAGTATCATTTGTAATTATGTTGCAACTAAAAATATGCTAGTGTTAAGCTTGATATGACGTCTGTACATAAAGCATTAAAAGTATCATTTGTTTCGACGAATAATTTTGTGTGGGACTGTACAAACTGCAGCCCGACCACAAGTCTCGCATTGTACCCGTCTGGGAGGTCCTTAATCTTGCGTTAGAGTGAATTACTCTCCTTGACAACTTTACTGGACCGACGTATGTACAGTCTACATAACAATATACACTTTTGATGGACGGTGAAGAGATAAAGAATATGGTTCAGATTGGTAGTAGGTTCCTAATATAGCTTCCTGTAGGTGCATTTCAATTCAATGTACAACCACAAAACAGTATTATAATTGAGATAATTTTTAGTTAGTCTGCTAAATTATGTTTCAAATGTAACATGTAAATTGTCGACAAAGCTGTTGAGTTTCAAAATAAATAAATAAAATAAAAAATCTTCTACCTATCTTCTGACCTATTTCCTATCGAAAATCGTAAGAAAATTTATATATTTTCTGTCTTTAGCTGTAGAATTGATAAGTCGCCAGGAGATGTTTATGTTGATGAATTGGTTGATAAAGAATCAAACTTTAGGAAATTACAGCGACTGATTTGAGTACGAGCTGTAATACTTCGTTAGTATGCAAGTAAAGAGAGATAAAAATGGCACAACCAAACCAATAAAATTCCAACCGACCCTCAGATATAAAACTGATTTCCTGATCCAATTACAAAGCGAGCCATTTGTGCAAGTTATGTATTCTGTGATCAGCCCGCGCATATCATTGGCGTAAAAATTCAATTTTCGTCTGATCATGGCACAATAACACTTAAAGTTAACCAGGTCGACATACATCACGGGGATGCGTAAAGTGGAACACTTCGTAGGAGCTTCGGAGTAGGCATTAAAGTCTGTTATAATATGTATTTTGCGAAATAAAATGAAGAAAGAAGAACCTGGAAGACTAACACAAACCATGTTTAAAAATAGGCAATTTGTGTGTTTGCCACAACCAAACAAGATGGTTTTGGAAACCAATAGTGATCAGAGTTACAATAATGCCTTTACTCGCAACTAAAATTAATCTTCTAACTCCCAACCTTTGGTACCTTGTTGCTGTACTTGGACCAGTCATTTCAGTCAGTCAGTCTAGATTCCAGACCATCGATT
This sequence comes from Ostrinia furnacalis, assembly GCF_004193835.3. NCBI lineage: Eukaryota > Metazoa > Arthropoda > Insecta > Lepidoptera > Crambidae > Ostrinia > Ostrinia furnacalis. Next base: position 40,339 of record NW_021137570.1, on the reverse strand, counting down.
CTGGAGACTATTATCTAAGCTAATAATTTAATGTGAACCCCGTCTGTTCACCAAAATAGACAACCGACCCTCAAATAGGAGTCCGATAGACCTTTAACCTATAATTGTCGACTTAACTAAAATAAAGATACCTACTTATATGCATGTGGTTTGAGATTCGGTCAATTCCCAGTGAAGAACCTCTTTAGCGGAGCAGTGCAACAAATCTTGATTGTTGTTAAAATGTCTTAGCGAATTGAATCGCTTCTAAAACTAAATTTTAGATAAAAAGATTAAAAGGAAGGTCGTGGGTTCGAGTCCCGCCTTAGGCAGTTCGATTTTTTCAAGTCGTTTATTTAAAAATGTTGATTGAATTAAAAATTATAACACCAGTTATCTTGTCTATAGACATAGCCTTTATGCGTCCTTTCCAGAAGATAATATGTAAATTAAGAGAACGCCTCAGGTGTGGAGCGCGCGCCTGCCATTATTGCTCCTTTCGACTGCTCGGAAATACGCGGTGATAAATGGATTAGGCTGTTGTCTTAAAATTATAAAGGTAGAACGAGACAATATTGACGGGAATTTTTGATGGGAAAGAAGATATTGACTTTTCAGAGCCGGGTTAGCTGACACACGATACGATTTATTTTTATAGTTATCTGGGGGCACGGCAGTGCCCCCCGCCAAGTCGAGCAAAAAAGCGGCATAGTCAGGTCTGGAGCACGTAGAATTTTGTTCAATGACCCTAAGCTACCCATCCTTATTGCTCGCGCGTAATTATATCGCTGTCGCGCTCGCACACTCACTGCGGGCGCCCGTCGCACAGTCGCGGTTTCACAGTCGGGCTTTAGTTATAGTAGGGCAATAAGGCAGCAAGCACCTGGCAAATGATTTTTTAGAGGTGCGTGGTTGGTTTTACAAAAATAAAACTTTAACAAAAAATACCTACATTTTGTTTTGAGACTAATAAATACTTTTTATTTCTACATTATCGTCAGTTCTACATTGCTGGGTATAGACTTCTCACTGAGCCCAACCAATTATTCCTCTAACTGCATCTGATTTTACTCTCGAATATCTCGTGTTATTTATTATGACTCTTGTGTAGGTACCACGACACGACACAATTTTAAGTTAATCTATCGATTCACAATGACATACATAATGCTGTTATAATGCGATTGCTATGTGGTCTTTTTCGATTGACGTAAGTTTAATTGTTAACTTTTTTTATCAAACTTATAATTTATGTTGCTTTTCTTAACCATGAAAGCCAATTACACCAAATTATATGTAGACAGTACAATTTTATGGCATGCCTAAAGTTTAATATGTCGTTACATAGTGCACCTGCCGCTAACGCGCGATATTGCTTCGAAAGAGTTTTAATATCGCTTCTCTACTTTTATCGCTTATGCCCCGGAGTTGGTGCATGTTTTATAATAACGCGGTTTTGTTCGCAACATAAGTAGCGAATCGTTTAGTTGCAATATTACGTACTTACAATACATGTTTAATGGGCCTAAGACACTGTACACAAAGTCTCACTCATCCGTGTTTGATTCAAATTCGTGATGTGAAGTACATACTTAAGTCACTTTGCCTTAGAGACCTTGATTTCCATGACATACCAGATGGCGGCTTTTCTTACTTGTAAGACGCTAAACTAATTTTAAAAACTTGGAAAATTCGACTGCCTCAGATATGTATACTCAACTGACTTATTGAACTACTTAACTGAAAATAATCCAATTATGCTGAATTGCAAAACCATAGTGTTAAATAACATAACCCTCCTTCTGGCGCAGTTGAGTAAAAAGATAATACGGCCAAACAGGACCGCTTTACATACTCATGCGTTACCATACCACATCTTTATTACTCTGAATGTAGGTAAATAGCATTTCTGTGAAGCAAAAGCATATGAAATAAAATGCAGAGAAACTCTGATTACCTAGCTGCTTTTACATTTCTATTACAAATACAGAAAGTATTCCAAGAAAGACGCGTTTGAGACCCGCCGCGTGGGTCGCGTCGGTCACGTCGTCAGAAACTGAATTAAAACTTCTCAGAAGGAACATGATTTCAAATATGTTTCGTACACCGCTCGGAAAGTTGACATAACTATATTTTTGAGGGTTTTGCTATATAACTAGAATTGCGGCAGCAAAAATAAATGAATTGCGTGTTGTGCGGCGAGTGTTGTATTGTGGTACATCAAGCTAAATTTTAATATTGCGGCATCATTTGAAGATGTAATAAATGCGACTTTGCAACAAAAATGTGATGACTTATAGTTCCTACTGTCGATTATGTAACCTTCTCTATCATACTTTAAAGATAATTATTTAAGGCTCTTGAGGGTTGGGTATTAGGCCATCATATTATTTCAGTTAATGAGGCTTGTTGATTGGTGCGTAGTTTACGAAATTACTTAGATGAAACTGTGTTTTCCAAGTCAGCAACATCATAACGCTTAATTTATTGTTTCATTTGACTTTATTATTTAATCATTACATTCCCATAATAATTAAACAGTACATGTAAATCTTTGGATATTGAGTATTTCTAATGGATAAAAAACTTCACTTTATTTTTGTTTTGCAATCTCAAAAATATCAACTTTTTGAGTTGACGCCACTTGTTAAATGGTAGACAGTAGCTGCTGAAGGACAACCCGCTTCAAAAAAAGCTAGTCATCTTTCGGCGGTCGGACATCAAAGCGCCTTACGTCATTTCTTCCAATTTACCCACTTTGTCATTTTACAAAGTTTGTCATATGGCCGTTGTTATTCTGATAGCCGATAAATAGAAATGATTCTTCAAATATTTCTTCTCTATTTTTTACTTTTAGCATTTCTGGTGTACCTACTCCATCCACGTTGACTGAAAAAGTTATATAAAAGTTTGATATTTTGTAAAAATGAAGTAAGTATCATAACTAGACCGACTCTATGTGCCCTAATTTTAAGAACAAAATACAATAATAAAAAAAAATTGAAATTAACACATTGAATAAAATAAACATCGATGATCGATGCTACTTTGTAGAATGCTGATGCCGTGTTGCTACAAAATCCACCAGAAAATTCTTGGCTCTGTGCTTAATTCTGCGAACATTCAACCGATAGAAAAAATATCTTATATTTTTTGAAATTACAATTATTTTCTCGACTGTCCGGATACAACCCGTCCGTTGCAGTCCGGTCACGTGCCGGCCGTGCCGGTGACGTGCTCTAATGAGCCCTGCTAAGTCACCAGCCTCCAGTAATTACTTCATGACGCTTAAGGGTTAATTGGAGAGACACCGGCCGTTCCGTATGAATATGTAAAACCTGATAAACTTCATCTAGATTACGGCGTTTAGAATTGGACGTGCTTTACATTGTCTACTTTATCTTTATTTGATACTAGGCTATGCCCGTGGCTTCGCTCGAGTGAATTTTGGTCTATCACTGAAAGACTTATGCCCGTTTTCACCATTAATCCCTAATTTTAAAGTTTTTGTTTTCAAAGGGGTCACTTAAAAAAGGATTGATGATGAAAACGGGCAAAGACGCGCGTATGTCCCTCTGAAAAATCCTATCCTATTTTTTCAAGGCTGATGGGCTATTGTCTGTAGAACTTCTCTTAGATTTGTATTATTTCTTAAGTTATTTATATTATCCTACTATTTTATCCAATGCTTATAGTTCGGAAAGCGTGCATTTAGCGGGTAAAAGGTAAAAAAATAAATAACATTAAATGATAGAGCAATATAATTGAGCAGGAAGTGGAAATTTTGAGACGAAAAAACTGCCGAGTCGGTCTTGTGAAGGAAAAGTATAGAAGGAACTATGTTGCTTATTAATAATTATTATTTAGTCAATTTAACATACAATATGTACCTTACTGATATAGATGTTATCATGAGGCTTTATCTACAAGTGGTAATAAACTGAACACCTTTAGTGTAATGGAAAAACGAGATTGAAAGAAAGAAATAAACATTATAATGGACATCACACGGAAACAAAAAGTACATAATACATAATTACCTTAAAGTAGCAAAAAGGTAATAAATAACAATAAGAAAGAAATTATAATAAAAAAAACTTTTTTAAAAACAAGCTTTATCCTGAAATGCAGTTGTAGTAAAACGAAAAAAATAATTGTATGCTAGGTTCAAAGAATTTCGAAAGCTTGTATCGCGCATAGAATTTATTCCTCTTTTTTTCTGTTTGCGCTACAAGCTTTCGAAATTCTTTGAACCTAGCATACAATTATTTTTTTCGTTTTACTACAACTGCATTTCAGGATAAAGCTTGTTTTAAAAAAAGTTTTTTTTATTATAATTTTATTTTACACTTTTTAGTTGTAACTATCTCAATATCTGGGCCTGGTCATCATTTAGCATAAAAGTGCTCGGGAAGTAGAATCCAACGAACCCAAGCTCGATAAGTTTCCGCCGTTTCGTTTAGGAGTTCCTATGGCCACCTCCTGACTCCATCATCAGACCAGCATAATGGTACCATAATATTGCATTGTCATCGTACTTACATAAGTATACCAAATTTCAGCTCAATCGGTTGAGGAGAACTGGTTTTAAATTCAGTTCCAAGATTTGTCCCACACATACTAACAAGTGAAGTCAATATAAAGCTTGTAATAATAAAAAGTGTACTGAGCACCGAGCAGTGCCACATATTCACAATAGCGATGCCCATTGCAATGGAAGCCCACTCAGGATTGCGTTTAAATAGTGAAAATAAGTTGAAAACAAGAAATGGATTAAGCTCGAAGCTGCTTCTATCCTTTTTTATTCGCTTGCTATAAGTAAAATGGGAAAGTCGATTATGGAATTTTCGGGCATATTTAACACAGTGCCGGACCGCGCCCGCTTTGATGTTTTGTAATACTTTATGGAACCGCCCTTGTGTTGTAGAAAATTCTATTGGAAATTGGGGCTATTAAGTAAAAAAGCAAGCGTACCGGAAAACGCAGCGTGGGACGTCCACCCACAAGGTGGACCGACGACCTGATAAAGGTAGCAGGAAGGCGCTGGATGCAGGCCGCTACCAACCGTGCGATGTGGAAGTCATTGGGAGAGGCCTATGTTCAGCAGTGGACGTCCTGTGGATGAAATGATGATGATGATGAGGTAAAAAAAAATACAATAATGGAGGTTATTTCGGTTTATGATGATAGTAAGAAAGTTAATTTCAATATGTTTTTCGCAAAGACCCTACGATATGCACCGTATGCTCTCAACTAAGACCGAGTTCGGCCTTTATGCCTGGGCAATATTCATCATTATGGCTCAAATTCAATAAAGAAACATCCCAAAATGCTTGAATTAAATGTCTGGAACAAGGTTCCAAGGTCGTCATTCCAAGTCGGTAACGTCGTCCGAAAACGACCAAAGCCACTGTCCGAATTAATTACGACCCGATATCTGCCTGCTAGAGTTATTAGACCTCGCTAAGGGTCTCTCGAACCCGTTCGGGAAACAACGCAAAATGGAGGTAATTTTTGTTGTGCTATGCTCTAAAAGTATAAACGATTTAACAGTAGCAATATGTGGATTTTACAAAAATACACACATAAGCGACCCTGTATGTAACATACAATATGTAATATTTATTGGAATTTTGTACCCTGTTTGTAATTTGGAACATGTAGAATAGCTCTAAAAGGGAATATCAGAGCTATTCTACGTGTAAGAAATATAAATTATTATGATATTAAGTATATAATAATATATAACAATTAAATAAATAAAAAAGTGACGGATTATAAAGAGAGTTATGCCATTGTTCAGTTATTCTTCTTAAGGATAAGATCGTAATAATCATTCCTACTTATTCTGTGATTTAGAAATTCGACCCGAATTGTGTTCATTATCTTTGAAATAAGCTACAAACACAAAAGTGAACATTAAATATGATGGGTAGGTATCTCATCAAAGAAAATTATTTTGTTTACGGGCCCATTAGACCCATTAGCCTCAGCGAGGGTTTATCGGGAATCTCGGGTATTATAAAGAAGCCAAGAAGTTAACTTTTTCAAATTACAGACAGATGCTATCTGCTCTTAATGGAATATAATTACGAAAGGGTTTTCTGTAACTAACCCTTTGGAAGCTCCTTTAAGAATTGGCTTTTGTGCTCTATGTTTACTTTCGGAGAACCGTACATTTAGAATGTAACAATTTTAATCAAAACAACTCGAGAACTCTCACTCAAACTTGAAAATTTTAAGACAAGAATATCATAATTATCAAAATAGAGAGTGTATTTGGTACTTTTAAATTAATATTAAAGTAACCTTAAGTGAGTTTGAAACTGATCCCCAAAAATCTAAATCAAGTTTGAATATTTTTTCAAATCGGTAGGTAAATGACGAAACATAAAACATACACAGTCGAATTGAGAACCTCCGTTGCTTCAAATCTTTAAAAAGTGCAAAACATACAGATCCCCGTACTAACAAACATTTCAAACAAAAAGTTGTACATTTAGCGCTCTGCAATCAGGAAATTAAAGAAAACTCTTGAAAAATTAGTGCTGATAGTTTTCATTCCACTCAGAAATTTAACGTTTTCACACTTTTCTTAAAAGCTCGAAGCTTTCAGCAGGTGCCAGTTTCGTTTCGAGCAAAAGCTCGGAATTAATAAGTTCCCTTTGATCTTCAGCAAATAAGAAAATGATATTAAAATTCTTGGGGAGTTGGTTGCGATGAAATTTGAGTGCTTAGGTACTTCCTTTGATATTAAATAACTAAATTGTTCTTACAGTCACAATTATTATCCAGTTATCAACTGCGCATAAATAATTAATAAGCTAATCTTTTTTGTAATGTTTATTATTATTAAGACAAATTAATACTTCTCTGTAAGTGATTGCATTGTAAATATTTTTGAGAAATAAATATATTTTACCACAATATAGTAATTATTAGGTACCTATAGTAATATTCGATTTATATGCATAAATTATGCATTAGGTAAATGTCCACGACTCTGGTATCTATTTATCTCCATAAGCTAGCTAGCTCATGCTCTATACAAATATTCTTCTGAATGAGATTCGAATTCATAATCATAATAAAAATGGCCATCTTCGTCAATCAGGGCTCACTTTTCATTAAAGGTTTTTACAATTATAATAGTTTTGTTATACACATAGATTGGCTTAGTTATTAATGTAAATCACAATAAAAAATGTTCTTCAGTCGCAGATAAATCAAGTTCAAACAATTATAGATTGTAATAAATTATTTATGAATCAAATAAATTATCATATCAATAAACACAATATAAACCAAACAATGCAACCGATGCATTTCGCATGATCCGTATGACCACCCCTTAATTGTACCGCAACCAAATGCAATCATATTAAAATGAGGATCGCTTATAATAGCTGCAGACTGATAAAATAAATGAACCCCGACGCGAAACGAGGAAGTGGACTGAACAACTGTTTAAACAGCTAGCCATAATGTTATTGGTTCGATGTTAAAATGTTTTGGCCTTACTATTGGTACAGAAATCAAGTTAAGCACTGCGGAATCTTAGAGCGCTTTCACAATTAGGCGATTTAGCAGCGCGACAAACGCGCGACAGACGCGCTGCCGAAAATTTCATACTATGTGACAGCGGATGCATGTCTTCACCTTACAAAAACGCCGCTGCCGCGCTGCCGTCGCGCTACTAACGACCTAATGTGAAAGCGCTCTTAGGTCTTACGGAATGAAGGTCATTGCACACTTATCAACTCAGAAAGAGATCAACATCGTAAAAAAAGCATAAGNGAAGAACCATTATTTCATACTCATTTCTCCTCATGTTTTTTCCTTGCCGACATTTTATTTCTTTAATCAGCCAAATAAAGATTCCACCATAGACTCCCGTAATTAATTCAGTATAGTCAACAGCACATATAAGGTGGCTACATGCTTGTTCAGCTGCCTCAGTACCTAGTTAGCTATGTATGAATGAGTTCTAAATTAACAATCAGTTTTAAACTCGAGGAATAAAATTAATTTCACTTCGCTTATACGTTGGTGATTGTACTGGTTTTAAGCTAAGTCCAAGTAAAGTTGTCGTGTGCTTAAATTGTCGCGGCTATGTGGCTATTTATTTATTCCACACTTGAGAATAATGTTCCCGGCTTCAACTCAGTGAGGAATAAAACACAAAAGAAATCAACGCTGCAAAGTTCTTTAACGTCAAAATAGTATACGTTTTAAAGAATTACGAGTAGTAATATTTTAAGAAGGTTTTTTTTTATTCATAACGAGGTAGCTCTTGGCCTGCATCTCACTTGATGGTAAGTGATGATCAGGCTGGAGGTGGAAGCGAGCTTCACTCGGAATCCTCAACTACGGAGGAACTGGCTATCTTACCTCTAACTGCCGGAACACAACAATGCTGTTAACATTATTTTTATGGCGACAGACTTAGGTAAGATGGTGGTAGCTAGCCAGGCGGACTTTGAACAAGCCCTACCACCAACCAAACCGAACAGAAAAATCTGCACCCACTGGGAATCGAACCCGGGACCTCTGCCTCTGAAGCAGGTGGTCTTACCACTAGACCACAGAGGCGGTTACTAGACCACAGAGGCGGTTTCTTTATAATTGTAAACGACAATAATTTAAAATAATTAAACATCGCTCACTTAGCTTCTGACCGTGTTGATCTGAAACTTGAGAAATAATGGGTTCCCAATACCAACTTGCATTTACTTCTTCTTTTTAAATTTTTCTTGCGACAAACGATTTCTAAGTTCCAATCTGTCTCTACGTTAAAATTATTTTAATTTTCATTAAAGGTGTGGTCCTGTACCAAAAATCGACTTACGAAAAGTAATTTGAGTATCAATTTCAATAAGAAATATTTATACGTAAGATTCTTATGACAATACTGTTTGTTTTCTCGGTGACAAATTAGTTATACAGATTGGCAGCCCTATGAAACCCCATCAATAGGGTTGACAGTAAATAAACAGGTTGAGAGTGTGTTTGCAGAAGCAGCCGTGGGTGTAGAGTGCTGAACATTCGATATTGGGTCACTAGCAAAACTCATGTTTTATCACTGCAACAGTCAAGACATGAAATGTTTAATATTACCGTTAATTTCATTTGTAACTTCAAAACACTGCATAAAAAAGTATTAGACCAAGAACGATATGATAAAACCAAAAACATACTCTAATCTTTGACGATGAATGAAATATATTTTTGGAATTATAAACCATTACGTAGGTATATTAAGACTAGACGCTGATAAACACATAACAAATGATTAGTTACTTAATAACACTGGAGTTTTCTTTCACACAGACGAAATCCTTTTAAGTCGAAAATCCTGAGTTTGGTTCTCAAGTGGTGTAAATAAGTAACTTTGCATCATCATCATGTCATTTAATCTCCACTGTAGCACGACTCTCACATTTCCCAGATGTTTTAGGATTTGGTTTACACGTGGCGACATATAGAGAAAATATTGTGTAACAACATGTGCACGCGGAACTACAAACAAAAATCGTGAAGAAATGCAACTAGTCCCGTTAAAAAAGTAAAAAACAAATGTAAATCCCGTTAAAAAAGTAAAAATGCTAAATCTCCTCGCTGACAAGGCCGTGACAGCCCTGCTAAGCGGCTCCAGCAGGGTTGCCGTGAATAAACAAGCGTACGGAGCGGCGATCTGTTTGCCGTCGATGTTTGTGCTTCCAGCGCAGTTGCCCTCGCAAGTTTATTGGCGCGGCAAAGAATTAATTTATACCACAGTGGTATAGGTATGGTATCACTGATCGGATCTACGGTATGGTTACCTGGAAAACAGTGTTCAGTTCAGCAGGCACTGAAACAATGATGAATGATCTGATCATGATTGTTCGAAAAGTGGAATTCAGTTTTGTTTTCCTATAATGTTCATTTAAAAAACAATTACCTACATTAACCCTCAATTTGCATGGTAGGTCCCAGGGACTCCATGTGAAACTGTTTTGGTCCATAAAATTTTTCAATACGCGAATACAGTGCTGTTTGCTTGAGTAGCTTCCTTTGGTGTCGTGGCCAACTCGGGGGCGAGAGGTCGTGTGCATGCGCATCACAGAAAGGTGAGTAATTGACACTTGCGGAGTCCCGTGGACTCCACCATACACTTTGTGTAGCAAAAAATTATATTATAAAATTATTATTTTTTTATCCTACGGTTATATTTACGGTTTAAGTGGATCAAAAAGCATTTAACAGTCACAATACATAATTTATCAATACGTTAGATGGACATGAGACCTCAGATATAAAAGGAAATCTAGAAAAAAATGCAGACGATGAAGGAAAAGAAGAGGACTTTATATCTTATATCCCGAAAGATTTGTTTTGATGATATTGTATTTTGATGCTGTGTTTTGATGAATTAAAAGGAAGACTGCTTATTTTGAAATTAATTCGACGAAAAAAATGCTTGTATTATTCGAAAAAGTTTTGCAGGCAATGTGCTGCTCGTACTAGTTACTAAGCCATTGCACGTTTTTTCGTGTTAATTTTTTTCTAACAATTTACATATTATTTGTGAAGAGGACTGTTATCTCCACATAATTTAGGGAAATACATTTTTTTGGTTCATTTTTTTTCTAAGTTTATGAGATACAAAATGGCTATGTCGATTTTTATGTGATTTTTACGACTAAATGAAAAATTTAATTTTCAAATGGATGTTAATTAATGTTTCAATTTTTGTTGTTTCTAATTAATAGTATATTAACCATATTATGTTACCAAATAAAAAAATATATTACTTTTATAAGTACGAGTCTATTTTTTCTTCATTTGAAATATGGAGTCCCAGGGTCTCCACCTTACACTTAACGTAAGTTTTAGTCACCATGCAAACTGAGGGTTAAATTAATACAATTCTTCCCCGATTTACCTCACGTGAACTTGACTTCAATGCTCTGTAGCTCAAGGCTCTCCTGGACTCTTTAATTCTGACACCGAAGTTTCAGATATAAAAGACATCCACCGTCTTCCTTGTAAAAACGGACCCAAAAATTAGTTTTAGGATATATTTCGACCCACACAAGCCACATATTTTTTTACATATTCTCACACTCACGTGACAGCCCTGGTAAGCCGGGCCAATAGGGTTGCCAGTAAATAAACAAGGCCGATCGGTGATCTGTTTGCGACCGTTGTTTGTCGATGCAGCTCAGTGAGCGCACTAGCCGCCCTGCAGGATTGGGGTGGTAGATTTAGTTCATCTGAAAATATTGACAAAATATCTAACCATTTTCGTTCGTTCGTTTCAGCCAAATGACGTCCACTGCTGGACAAAGGCCTCCCCCAAGGTTTTCCACAATGAACGGTCCTACGCTGCCCGCATCCAGGCTCTTCCCGTGACCTTTACCAGATCGTCGGTCCACCTAGTAGGAGGCCTGCCCACGCTACGTCTTCCAGCCCGTGGTCGCCACTCGAGAACTTTTCTGCCCCAATTAACCATTTTATACAACAGATATTAGAAAGGCGAAAGTTTTTACGCCCGTATTCACAAACATTACTATGAGGTCTCACAGTGCGCGTGGTGCACAGGATGACATACGAACCAATCACAGAGCTCTATTTAATGCTGTGCTTTGGATTTGCTGCTTCACTTATGCAAGCATTGTTTGTGAATACGGGTGTTAAAAATGTATGGATGATTTTTACAGTTTTACGCGAATACTACTGGATGGATTTTATTGAACTTGTTTCAATGATATCATACTTATATTTATCATAATAAGTTATCATCAACAATAGGCTACATTTTATCAAAATATGTATACACAGTCGATATCGCGGGTAAAGACTAGTATTTGAACTGAAATGTCTACAAAATGCTGTTTTAATGTTTGACAAATACCATCAGGAACGAAGGATATTACCTATGTATTCTTAACTTTCTTTTACATAAAAACTAAAACTGTTAACTGCATGACTTCTAAGCAAACATAATTGCTATTAATAGTCCAAAATAAGTGTTAACATTCACTTTTCCACCACATTCCTGTCTTAAGAAGGTTACAATTAGTAATTATTCAAAACTACCACTAATTAAGTGGGTGGTGTCGGAAACGTAATCCTTTGAGGAAAATTAACTGCTTTAAACAAACACTTATTACTAAAAGCTTTGGTCTACTGAAATGTTTGTTTAACAAGCATTTCTATGAATTCGTTTGCAAATGCTTCCAATTATATCTAGTATGCAAGTTAATGATGTTTCAAGGCTGGTATTGACGCCACTCTCGACATCGATGAACTAGAAATTAAGAGATCCGTAGAAAAACAAGGATGGAAAATATAGTTTTTCATATAATCCAATCGTTGAATGAAAAGTGAAGAACATTACGCAGTACCTGAACGTAACATGTATTACTCTTGTCCTAACAAGATACAAAACAAGAATTTACCTACTGAAAATAAAACCATTTGGTCAAAGGCCAGTTAGTAAACATTTTAGATATTTTGGTAAAAATCCAATTTACAGAAATTTATTAACATGGTGAATGTTGACTTATTGTTAAGGGTCATAAATGGGTCATGATATTTAAGTTTTCCTGATAAATCTCGTTTCAGTCTTCTTTTTCTAATAATTTTCTGCTCTTCTATACTAAGTAAAGAGATAATAGTTACATAATAATAAAATTATCGATACCTTCATCTAGGAATATGTATCAGTTCGCCAGCACTAGTATAAGCTAACAAGTATGAAATGCAGTTTCTCTACAAATTGAATTAAATTACATTTAAGTGCTGTTCTGTGTCGCGATGAAAGTCAAAATAAATAACTTAGTGCCACGAAAGGGGACTGTAAATAAAGTGAAGTTTCAAATTGATGGACTGATCGAGATGTCTCATTTAAATGGAGTTGGAATCTCGATGGACGAATACGATTCTAAAATAGAGTAGGTTTCGATACAACGTTCAATGCCCATTTAAATTCAGACATATTAGTTAGTTTATGCCTCCATCGTCATCATCATCATTTCAGCCATAGGACGTCCACTGCTGAACATAGGCCTCCCCCAATGCTTTCCATGTTGATCGATTGGTAGCGGCCTGCGTCCAGCGCTTCCCTGCTACCTTTATGATGAGTCATCGGTCCACCTTGTGGGTGGACGTCCCACGTTATGCCTTACTTATTATTTATTATTAAAATACATATTATTTCATTTTATTAGGTAGGTATGTTTACTACATAACAGTTGACAGTCGTTTTCTGTTATTATTTGTGGTATATACCAAGTTAATCAGTACCTACCCGGTTTAAATAAATATAATTATCTAGTAATGTAAATAACGAAACAGCTCAGGGAATTATGAACTAACATGGCGACCATATTTTTGTTTGAACACAAATCAATAGGATGAAATGCATATTTCTAAGTTACTTTTATGTTAGTTAGGATATTGTGTTATTCTTCGAAAGAAAAAGGGAACTATCAGGTCAAACTGCCGATTCCTGAAAACTTTCCAATGTAACCTCCAAAAGCAAACAGCAGATGTATTAAATTGCAAATTGTTGGTGGTTTGAAGGAATTGATCCAAAACTAATATTTTGAATCAAGTTCGGGAGAATAGGACCGCTGTTTATCTTAGCGAGCGATCACAACCTTGACTCTAGGGTTGATTTTCCACTGATATCATTGATATTATAATATTTTATGATATCAGCGGAAAATCTACCAACTTTATTGATAACTCAAGATTGTGTGAGTCCTTTTAGCTTATATGAAAACCCAGGTTAACTGTTAGAAAACTAGCTTTTACTAAGGGTTATGTCCTTTAAGCTTATATGAAAGCTCATCTCAACTGATAGCAAACTAGCTTTTACTAAGGGTTATTTAATCTACAGAACACAGGTAACATCAGTATCAAATTATACCTACCTAGGTACAATCAGTATCAAATAGTTGGTACACCCTAAGTAGCCAAAAAGTTCGCAATCGCAACACTTCTTTGTTGTGTTGCAATTGGAATTTTGGAATAAAATTTTGCTGTTATACAGTGTGAGTCACGTTAAAGTGTACATATGAAAATAGATGAAACTAGACCTATTTTTATCGACAAAAAAGAGGTCAAAAAATTTTTGAGATTTTTTTTTATTTTTTTATAGAATTTTTTTTCTTCCAATTACTTGTTGTAGAGAAAACGTAATAACTTTTAAACTAAGCGGTATATCCTGATAAAATAAAAACAGTAATAATGCAAAATAACAGGCGATACTAAACTAATACATAAAATACACAAAAAATGCCAACAAATAATAAAAAATGATACTTTTTGAAAAAAATCTGCTTAAAAATTCGTGTTTTTTTGGTTATTTGATAAATTTCTCCAAAAAATGCCCCTATAACCGGTGGTTTTTATTACTTTCTATTATTNTCATCAAATCATCATCGCATGAAAACACGTGTAAATTAAATTATTTAGTGCGATGGCCAAGTCAATATATTTATGTAAAACATTAAAGATTTCCTGGCCTGGACTTGGTATTACATGGATCTCACAACTTTTTACCGTAGAACAACTGAGTTGCGAGACTTGGTTTTTTTGACAAGTATTGTTTTTGATGGGATTCAGATTTCAGAAAAGGTTTTCGAAAAAAAACTTAGATTATACAAAATGTGCGGTTTGTTAAAAACTACCAAATAATCATTGCATATCGGCAACGCCTATACTATATTTATTACAGTTACAATTTTATACTTGTAAGAAAAAATACATTCGCCTGAAAGACACTTTTATTCTTTAAAGACACATATTACTCATTGAATTCGTATTACCCTAAACGCAAATGCTTACATTATTTCTATTATAGTTGATTAGGCTTAAGCTTTATTAAGTTTACGAAGTCACGATAGCCGAACGGTGAAAAAAAAAAGTGATTTTAACATCTTTTTTTCATCGAATTTCGGTTAATGTTAGTTCACCATTAGGGCTATATTTCACCGGGACACCATGGCGGCGCAACCAGTCGCCGCTACCAACAAAATGTATAGAGCTTTGCGCAACCAAACGGACACTAGGTGAGTAACTCTCTATAGAGCTGATACATTTTGTTGGTAGCCGGCGACTGGTTGCGCTGCCATGGTGTCCCGGTGAAATATAGCCCTTAAAGTATTTGCGTGCCCTTAGACCTTGTATGTCATATCATTATTCTAACACTACGCGTACCGGTTGCGTTGCACGTACAGATTTATCTTCGAGTCGCGTGGGTCGCCGGAACTTCGATAGGGCTAGGGTTGGAGATTTACTCGTACAGTATCTTGAAGGGGTGGCGTGGTACTCGATAGAGGCAATAAATATGTACGCACATTTTTCTACTAGGCTGTACTTAAGGGCTACGATACGAGTATTAAGTCGTGTAAGTAATTTTTAGTGAAATCTTTAAATTAGCAGACAAATGCCCGTTTTCACCATCAATCGCTAGTTTTTAAGTGAGCCTATGGTAACATTTATCAGGCATTTTGTTTTTATAGGGGTCACTTAAAAATTAGGGATTGTTTTTTTTTATGCATAACAAGGCAGGTATTTGACCACAATCGCACCTGGTGTTAAGTGGGATGCAGTCTAGGATAGTACATAATGTCTTGATGGTGAAAATGGGCTTATTTCTATCAGCTTTCAACATTTGATAGAGATAGGTTTAATGCTAATAAACAGCATCATCATCATCATCATCAGTTATTCTACACTACAGGAGTACGCGCCTCTTAAAACCAGAGATAAATAGGAAACAAAATGTTTCCTATTTATCTCTGGTTTTAGAGCTGCATTCATTTAATTAACTTTTAAGCGTTCTCCAAGATGAAAAGCTATTTGCCTACTTTCTGACTAAGCATAACTTTTGAAGTTTTGATATAATATAAAGTTTCATTTTCTTTCCTTTAATTCTGTTCCCGAAAGAAGGGCGACCGTACATGTCATTGGCAATCAAATTATAAAATCCTTGATATCGTGTTTAATTTTGTATCAAGCAAAATAACTTTCATCGGTCCTTTATTACTAATAGCATCCAAATCGAACACGAGTCGAACTCAAGACGAATCTCATGTCTCTAATAGGTACTATCGGGGACTCGAACGCCTTGACACCTTAAGGGCCTAAATTGTTTGCACACACACGCTCGATTATGCTACGCCCCCTTCNATCAGGATATACCGCTTAGTTTAAAAGTTATTACGTATTCTTTACAACAAGTAATTGGAAGAAAAAAAATTCTATAAAAAATTAAAAAAAAATCTCAAATTTTTTTACCTCTTTTTTGTCGATAAAAATAGGTCTAGTTTCATCTATTTTCATCCGACTTCAAAAAAAGGAGGAGGTTCTCAATTCGACCCGTATGTTTTTTTTTTTTTTTTTCTATGTTTGTTACGCGATAGCTCCGCCAATTATGAACCGATTTGAACAAATCTTTTTTCAGCGTATAGGTAATATCTCAAGGGTGGTCCCATTTAAATTTAATAATAAAAAAACAACCCCCAGAAAATATTTCACCCCCAAGGGTGGAAAATTGGGGATGAACTTTTTTATAATATTCATTAAGAATATGGTCTCAATGTACTGCCTACCTTCAGTGGTAACATCAAGGTAATAATTAGTCAACTAAAAAGCAAGAAATAAGTTAAATTTTATAAAAAAAAAATAAAACCGACTCCAAAAAACCTACACTAAAAAGCAGAATAATAATTACTAATTACCTACTTATTTATTAGGACGAATTATTAATATTTATGTAGGTATACTCTAGACTCCAAAAGTATCAATCATGGTATACCTACATAAATATTAATAATTCGTCCTAATAAATAAGTAGGTAATTAGTAATTATTATTCTGCTTTTTAGTGTAGGTTTTTTGGAGTCGGTTTTTTTTTTTTTTTATAAAATTTTCATATGTACACTTTAACGTGACTCACACTGTATGCTAGCTAGCTCATGCTCTATACAAATATTTGTTCTGAATGAGATTCGAATTCATAATCATATTAAAAATGGCCATCGTCGTCAATCAGGGTTCACTTTTCATTAAAGGTTCTTACAATTATACTTTTGTTATACAAAATTAAATTCATCTAGTGCTTCTAGATTTAAGATTGGCTAGTGATGAATATCACAATAAAATATTCTTCAACTGCAGATAAATCAAGTGGAAACAAATTGTTTCAAAAAATAATTATTGATTGCAATACATATTATTTACGAATCAAATAAAATATCATATCAATAAACACAATATAAACCAAACAATGCAAGCGATGCATTTCGCATGATCCGTATGACCACCCCTTAATTGTACCGCAACCAAATGCAATCATATTAAAATGAGGATCGCTTATAATAGCTGCAGACTGATAAAATAAATGAACCCCGACGCGAAACGAGGAAGTGGACTGAACAACTGTTTAAACAGCTAGCCATAATGTTATTGGTTCGATGTTAAAATGTTTTGGCCTTACCATTGGTACAGAAATCAAGTTAAGCACTGCGGAATCTTAGAGCGCTTTCACATTTAGGCGATTTAGCAGCGCGACAAACGCGCGACAGACGCGCTGCCGAAAATTTCATACTATGTGACAGCGGATGCATGCCTTCACATTATAAAAACGCCGCTGCCGCGCTGCTGTCGCGCTACTAACGCCCTAATGTGAGAGCGCTCTTAGGTCTTACGGAATGAAGGTCATAGCACACTTAGCAACTCGGAAAGGGATCAACACTATATCGCCTTTTGCGAGCTGTCATCGCCTTTCGTGCTGTCAACCGCGAGGCGAGACGTTTACGTTACGGTGCGGATAAGTGTGCGTTGCAGTATGGAGTTTCATACAAAGAATACTGACCGCCTCGAGTTGGTATGGTCACGATCCCTTTCGGGGTTGATAAGTCTGCTACTCCTTAAGTGGTATTTTGCAAAATAAATGTATACTTTAATGTGCAAACATCACGAAAACTAATAAAACCTAGAAGAACCTTAGCTTCAAATTCCTCCATTATATTTTGAGTGATAGAGTTAATTTAAGAAAAGTTATAAGAAAAATATCTCTCTACATCTAGAGTTTCTAAACAATATGTAATCTTTAGTAAAGTAACGAATCGTTATACACTTAACAATACTTAAAAACTTTCACATCTGGAACACTTGTAGTAGGTACGGTTTATTCGGACCTCCAAACATACACCGCACGATGATTTACAGTCTCGCCCGAATTAAAACAAAAATTATGAACCGATCCGCATTCATTTGTTAAATCTCTTATTTTCGTAAATGGATTTCGTTCCATTTTTCCTTTTTTCGTTAAATGCACCCATAAATTTTGCGTCGCGTGTTTCGAATGTCACACTCTCAATAAATGTAAATGTAGGTAAATGAATGGACATTAAATGAATATATTCTTCACGTCGTGCGTGTAATCGGATTTCATTTGTTTTTCGGTGTAATGGTCCAACTGGATGGACTGGACAAATTAAGACTTGGTCTGGAGTAAGTACAGAACGAAGCTCAAGAATAGATTTTATTCTCAAGCATATGTTGAAGGGTTTGAAGGGGAAGAATACAGGCAATACAGACCTTGAACAGTAGAGCCTTGTTTCAATACAACACTGAGAAACTGAAGACGCATGACAAAAAACTAGCCAAATGGGTAGAATATACATTTTTCAGTGTATGGATATTCCATTAATGCTTGGCAAAAATATAAAAACAGATTTAAACTCATCTCTTTTTTTTTTCAAAATCCATATTTTTTCTATTTACTTTATTAAGGTAACATAAATAAATAAGTCCTAATTGATATTACCAGTAATACCAGTTTCCATAACTGAAAAAGGGTAAAAACTTATTACAACTGATTGGGCGTATGTTCGTAACACAAGACTGCTCGTTATTTATTGCTTACATCACTTTGACATTGACAAACTAATTCTCTTGTTGGGGGATGTCCAAAAGTTTGTTCGTAAAGGAGCTCGTCCACCTAAAGTTTCCATGAAGTACATTAGAACAATTTCATTAGTTCGTGTAACATTTTTTTAGCTATGATTCGAGTATTACTTACTAGAAAAGGTTTTCGAAAAAAAACTTAGGTATACAAAATGTGCGGTTTGGCAGATTCACCAACTTATGATCGTCTGTGAGGCCAATTGAAACAGTACATAAACTATCTCGGGGAACCAACGCGATCACACGTGATCAGCCGGCGTGCGGCGATGGCGATCAGACTTAAAGGCATTGATTGCCATCGCTGCACGAAAAACTACCAAATAATCATTGCATATTGGCAACGCCTATACTATATTTATTACAGTTACAATTTTATACTTGTAAAAAAAAATACAGTCGCCTGAAAGACACTTTTATTCTTTAAAGACACTTATATTACTCATTGAATTCGTATTACCCTAAACGCAAATGCTTACATTATTTCTATTATAGTTGATGAGGCTTAAGCTTTATTAAGTTTACGAAGTCACGATAGCCGAACGGTGAAAAAAAGTGAATTTTAACATCTTTTTATTTCATCGAATTTGGGTTAATGTTAGTTCACCATAAGGGCTATATTTTACCGGGACACCATGGCGGCGCAACCAGTCGCCGCTACCAACAAAATGTATAGAGCTTTGCGCAACCAAACGGACACCAGGTGAGTAACTCTCTATAGAGCTGTATACATTTTTTTGGTAGCCGGCGACTGGTTGCGCCGCCATGGTGTCCCGGTGAAATATAGCCCTTAAAGTATTTGCGTACCCTTAGACCTTGTACCTACGTCATATCATTATTCTAGCACGCGTACCGGTTGCGTTTCACGTACAGATTTATCTTCGAGTCGCGTGGGTCGCCGGAACTTCGATAGGGATAGGATTGGAGATTTACTCGTACAGTATCTTGAAGGGGTGGCGTGGTACTCGTATTTTGTACGATAGAGGCAATAAATATGTACGCACATTTTTCTACTAGGCTGTACTTAAGGGCTACGATACGAGTATTAAGTCGTGTAAGTAATTTTTAAATGAAATCTTTAAAATTAGCAGATAATTGACCGTTTTCACCATCAATCCCCAATTTTTAAATGACCCTATGGTGTTACCATAACAGGCATCGTCACTTAAAAATTAGGGATTGTTTTTTTATGCAATACAAGGCAGGTATTTCACCACAATCGCACCTGGTGTTAAGTGGGATGCGTTCTAGGATGTTGCATATATCTTGATGGAGAAAATGGGCTTATTTCTATCAGCTTTCAACATTTGATAGAGAAAGGTTTAATGCTAATAAACAGCATCGTTATCATCATCAGTTATTCTACACTACAGAAGCACGAGCCTCTTAAAACCAGAGATAAATAGGAAACAAAATGTTTAGCTTTCATTTCAATTAATTTTAACTGAAGCTTTTTCCAAGTTGAAAAGCTATTTGCCTACTTTCTGACTAAGCAAGATAAAGTTTAGTTTTCTTCCCTTTAATTCTGAGGCCTGAGTATGAGTTTACATCAAACGCTAAAACTAGTGATCGCGTAAAAAATGACATTAAAATGTATGACGGATTCTACAGCGCCCCTAGCGGAAACTGTCAAGAACTAAAATTGAGCGCGTTTGATGTAAACTCACACCACGCTCACACTTAGCCCTCTGGGGCGAAAAAAGGGCGAAAGTGCATGTTATTGGCTATTAATTTTGTAAAAAACTTGATACTGTGTTTAATTTTGTATCAAGCGAAATAACGCGCCAATTTTATAGGTCTTTTATTACTAATAGCATCCAAATCTAACACGAGTCGAACTCAAAACGAATCTCATCTCTCTAATACCTCTATAAAAACCAACTAGCTTTCCGTCCGCGGCGAATTTTGTCTGTGACAGAAAAACTTTATCACGCGCGTCCCTGTTTTAAAAACAGAGATAAAAACTATCCTATATCCTTTCCCGGGACTCGGATCTCTATGCCAAATTTCATCAAAATCGGTCCAGTGGTTTAGGTGTGAAAGCCACACAGACAGAGTTACTTTCTAATTTATAATATTAGTATAGATAGTCCGTTTTGTTTATGGCGCTCATTTACTAACCCTATCTGAGCAGGTGCTCAGGTGACTGAGTCCCGACATGACAGCGTAATTGAGTGGATAAATAACAAACTGTCAATTCCACGGAGTGGGATTGTCTAAGATACACCTCGTTTGTTCCAGGTGGATTGTTTTAAACAACGAACGGGATGGCACTTCAAGCTAAAGACTGTAGCATCCATTTAGCATCTTATCTAGGTGGAATAAGTGCTATTTTGAAAAATGAATGAGTAGCGAGATGTGTCGCGAATAAAGTTAGAGACATAATTAAATACAGTGAGAGAGAGTCATGTTACCTACAAAGATTTTATAGCGCATAACTTTCAAGGCCAAATTTTCTGTCCAAAATCAATTACCTGTTACCCATATAAATTAGACCGTAATACATTTCAATCAATAGCCCAATCTAGACCAAAGTTCATAAAAATTGCTTAGGCATAGAGTTGCAGCACCTTACATTAACTCTGACAAATGTCAAAAATCTGTCAAACTCCATACAAAAGGCACTGATTGTTGTTATTGTTACGGTTAAAAATTTTATGCATAAAAACGTAACAAATAGAGAGAATTACATACATAATTTACAACAAGTAGGTAGGTACACAATGACAACATTAATATAGATTGCTCATACAAAGGTAGGTACTAACAATAACAATTATGCTCGTTTTCAGCACCAATCCCTTATTTTTAAGCGACCCCTATGATAACAAAATTCCTGTTATGTGTTACCATACCTCTATTCACTTAAAAATTAGGAATTGATGGTGAAAACTAGTATTAGACTAATTAAACAGCTTCAAACTAAATAGACTGTAACATAAATAGGTTCCATATCCGATAACATACATTAGTTACCATTCTACGGTAATAACCGTTCAAGTACCCAATACACGCTCCGCTCTTCGCAGCTGATAAATAGGTACGATAGAAACAATAGATTGTCTAAACATTATAAGATAGCAAGTTCACAAAACGTCAAAGCCCCCGTCAAGTTAATTCCGGGGGTTGAAATCATCCCATTAGCTCGCGACTGTTTCGTTATCGTCAATCGATCGGGTTCATCCCGGTTAATAGTACAGACGGAGCTCATTAAAGCAATTAGTGCTGTGCACGTTTTGTGATGAGAAGCAAGCTAGACGACAAGACGGAACGTGACTGCGTTAGTTTTGAGAACAAGAGCTAGATGATTCGGAAAATTACAGGTTAATACAACGCCCCTAATTAGGAGTAAAATTAATCACAATAGCTTGATTAATAGAAACTATACTTTTAAAAATACAGCGATTATAAGTCTTATGAGACATCTTCATTTTCTCCCTCCATTTGCCTCTGGTAAATTAGAGACATGCTTCTATAGTCAAGCGAGATCAAATGGATAATGATAAAATCTTCGTTTTCTGTCGTATAGTAAAGTTTCTTGCGCTTCTTCTTCTCAGGACTGGCCTATTTATTGCCCTGAAGCAGTGGTAGGGTTAATACTGGGATGTGTAAAAGTGCTTTTTAAAAACCTACTTGCATAAATAAATGAGTTTTATGACTTTTTTGTGAGTTGTAGCTGTAGAGGTCACAAGAGTTTGCGAATTAATTAAGAGGTGATAGAATGAGAAATGCCTATTAACTAGTTAGGTAGTTGCATTCATAAAATTATCAAACTTATAGATTTTAGTAAATTTATCGCCAAATGACTAATTATGGAGGTTTTATGGGCACAAATGTGTTATTTCCAAAAGTGTTTGTCTAACTTTTTTATTTTTATTTAGAGTTATTCGATCAATAAAGATATTTTAATAGAATTTCTAAATCGTAAAACCTTCAAGGGTTTTCTTGAAAGTTGTTTGGTTAAGACAACATTTCATGTTTCAGGCACCTTATCGACGCGACCTCGCGTTCGAGAGCGTCGCAAGGTGCAGTTCAATCCACTGAAGTGCTCTAGCTGGGCTCGCGAGCTCTTCAAATTTTACACTGTATTTTGTAACGAACAGGTTTATCGGAAGATTTTAAAATGTACACTTTAAAAGTTATTAACGCCCGTATTCACAAACAATGCTTGCTTAAGTGAATCAGCAAATCGAACGCACAGCGTTGAATAGAGCGATTGGTTCGTGTATCACCCTGTGCGTCCACGCCCACTGTAAGACCTCATTGTAATGTTTGTGAATAGGGGCGTGAGTCCTTTATTTGAGGTTGTTTCTCAAGTTACTCTATGTTCTGTTAATGATTCAGATTATTTGTGATTAATTATGTATATGGCCATAGGTAAATGTTGGCTACACCCAGATAATGTGTGTATGTGACCCCAGCATAAGAAAGTTCCCTAAATATTGTGTAGGTATATTTAAGAAGTGCATGTAATTTGGTGCCAAATAAACATTTTTTCTTTCTTTCTTTCTTTAAATGATTTCCTAATCATTTTTTGTGTCAAAGATACTGGTTATGGCTTATAGTATATCACTTACCTTATAATAAACGTCCTTATTCATCTGAAACAAGAGTGTATTTTAATATTAGTTTTTAGTATCTATTTATAAAGTAAAATAGCAAAACTCTCATCACACAAATATTAGCTGATTAGATTTGAACTCTAGGAGGCCGTTAGTTAAAAGTGCAACAATTAAACATGTCTTAAAAATATGAACAACATTAAAGACAGTATATCCAAGTCCATTGTTGCTCCAACAAAACTATTCGAAGCGCTCAGCGCAATCCCAGCTCAGACAAGATGGAGAGTGGACGCGTCTTGACAAATACTCGTTACAGCGGAAAACTTGGCCCATTAGTCCGCGAGCTGTGGGAGGACTGGAAATTGGCATTTGTTTCCTTGATTATGACTCTAAACAAAACGTTGTAAATTGTCATTGAAGTATACGAGAGAAAGGAAACAAGTCTATTGTGTGCACGGTTTATTTTAGACTGGCGTTACATTTCGGGTCTTACACTTTTTAACTGACAACTGGTTATCTTAAACTACCTACATACACTACAATCCTTCACCCTTATTTATCGTTAATTAACATTTTTTTACGAACTAAATTTATAACTACATTTCTATGTACGTACGTACGCATAAGTTACCTTAATAATAATGATAAGTATACAAACAATAAAAACTACAATTTATATTTTGGAGGGTTGAGCCTACACTGTCGTATCGGTCGGGACTGGGGCGGCTCGGGCGCAGGCGGGCTGGGCGCGGACGCGGCGCCGCCGGCGCTCGGCTCGCGCTCGTTGCTGGGCGGTGNAAATACCCGAACAAGAGCTTGATAATTCGGAAAATTACAGGTTAATACAAACAAATTACCTAATTACGAGAAAATGACTGTATTGCAATAATTTTGATTAATAGAAATAAGTATCTTTTAGAAATACGGCTATCTATTATGAATCTTATGAGTCATTTTCATATTCTTCCTCCATTTGACTTCGGTAAATTAGAGACTCCTACAGTCGAGATGAAATTGGATAATGATAAAATCTTCGTTTTCTATCGTGTACATTTTGTGAAATATACCTATATAGGTCACAAGAGTTTCAGACTTAAGAGGTGATAAAACGAAAAAGACCTAATAACAAGGAGGTACCTAATTGTATTATACATTATGTACCATCCTAGACTAGACTACCTACCTACCTAGACTGCATCCCATTAAACATCAGGTGCGATTGTGGTCAAATACCTGCCTTTTTATGCATAAAAAATCAAACTTATAAGTTTTTGATCACTTATCGCAAAATGATTAGTTAAGTATGGAGTGTTTGAATGGCCTAGCTAGTATAGAACCACGAATGTGTTTTATTTATATAAAGTCTAGCATTTATTTTATTTTTTCTTTAGAGTTATTCGATCTAGGCTTTTGTAACGTTGTAGATCCTGGCTACACAGGATTTACAACGTTACGTTGCAGCGGTGGGAACGAGAGGAGGAAATAGTTCCGCTTGTAACGTTAGCAAACAATATTTTTAACCGAATTTAATCTAGGTACCTACCCTAAATCTATAAAAAGATTTTCAAAGCTCTCCTTCGAAGTTGTTTGGTTAAGACAACATTTCATGTTTCAGGCACCTTATCGACGCGACCTCGCGTTCGAGAGCGTCGCAAGGTGTAGTTCAATCCGTTGAAGTGCTCTAGCTGGGCTCGCGAGCACTTCAAATTTTACACTGTATTTTGTAAAGAACAGGTTTATCGGAAGATTTTAAAATGTACACTTTAAAAGTTATTAAAGTTTGTGAAACAATGCTTGTTTAAGTGAAGCAGCAAATCGAACGCACAGCGTTGAATAGTGCGATTGGTTCGTGTGTCACCCTGTGCGTTTACGCCCACTGTAAGACCTCATAGTAATGTTTGTGAGTACTGGCGTGAGTCCTTTATTTGCGGTTTAACATTTTTAACCAAACATTTTTATGTCAAAGATACTGGTTATGGCTTATAATAATATCACTTACCTAATAATAAACGCCGTTATTCATCTGAAACAAGCGTATTTTAATATTAGTATTTATTTATTTACAATTTAAAATAGCAAATCCCTCATCACACAAACATTATTGCCCGCTGCGAGACTTGAATTGTAGGTGCGAAGGTAAAAATGAAACATACGTCTTAAAAATATGAACAATATTTAAAGACAGTATATCCAAGTCCATTATTGCCCTCCAACAAAACTATTCGAAACGCTCAGCACAATCCCAGCTCAGACAAGATGGAGAGTGGACGCGTCTTGACAAATACTCGTTACAGCGGAAAACTTGGGCCATTAGTCCACGAGCTGTGGGGAGGACTGGAAATTAGTCATTTGCTTACTTATGGGATAGGAAATTGACGTGCGTGTAACTGTTGAATCCTGTCTTATAAGTGTTATGTAAGATACAAAAGATTCCAATGGGTCGACCAAAGTTGACATGCACGACATTACACTTAACATTTTATTTTGCCCGAATGTAAAACATATTTTTTCTACTCTAAAAAGCACATAACTACGAGTACATAACCCCATCGAGAACTCGAGACCATTACAATTTTTCATTACAGTTTTCAACGTATTAAGTCTAATCAGACATTGCTATTCTTAATTTGCATTTATCAAACAGGACATAAAGTCACCCGTAAAGTTATTTGTCATGGTTTTAAATCTCACCTCAGCCAGCCAGTTTTTCTCAAAAGTTTTCTAAAGTTGTAAAATCTCCTCCAGGTAAACCCCTATTCCCTAAAAGAAAACTAAATCACCTCCACAGTTTCCTTGCTCCAGCAGTTCCATTCGAAACGACGCCATCGCGCCACCTGTTCCTTCTAAATCTGCGTCGACATCGCGGCAACTTTACACCCGACGGATATATGGCCGGCGATCGTGCCGTGTAAACCGGGCGCAAGATAAATGAACATGGAAAACAGTAGGGTCATTTTAAAGCCTCCAGAAGTGTTCGGTGGTTTGAACTAAGCCTTATGTGTCAGGAGTTTGAACGACAGACGACAGAGGTTTGAAAGACGAGAGTGAATAAGCACTTACAGGGTAGATATCCATCCTAGACTGCATCTCACTTAAAAAACACCAGGTGCGATTGCGGTCAAATACCTGCTTGTCTATACTTATAATAAATCTGTAGAGAGGTCAATTCTGTACATGAAATATATTTTCAAAATAACTATCAGGGGGTGATTAGTGATCGATACTGATGCCAAAAATGCAATCAGTAAAATTTTTGTCTGTCTGTCTATCTGTCTGTCTGTCTGTCTGTCTGTCTGTCTGTCTGTCTGTCTGTCTGT
>NW_021137570.1:0-13508 GCF_004193835.3 Ostrinia furnacalis | reverse complement strand
TGTTCACGCAATAATTTCACTATTTCTTCGTATGTTTTCTGAGCCGGTTTTTCTGGGCTGGTTAGATTACTCAGGAGCTCATAGGTTTCGTCCCCCATGACCGCAATTAACGTTGGCCGCCACATGGTTTTGTCGACCTTGTTGACCTCTAAATACATCTCTAACCGCTCCACGTACAAA
This sequence comes from Ostrinia furnacalis, assembly GCF_004193835.3. NCBI lineage: Eukaryota > Metazoa > Arthropoda > Insecta > Lepidoptera > Crambidae > Ostrinia > Ostrinia furnacalis. Next base: position 13,328 of record NW_021137570.1, on the reverse strand, counting down.
GTCCAATTACCACCGTCGACTTTAAATTCGCCGATTTTGCCGATTGACGCCATTCCGACAGAACAAAATCTTGCACCGACACCGATAATAATTGTTAATATTTAAAATCCTCGTTCGCCACTGAAGTATACGAGAGAAAGGAAACACGTCTATTGTGTGCACGGTTTATTTTAGACTGGCGTTACATTTCGGGTCTTACACTTTTTAACTGACAACTGGTTATCTTAAACTACCTACATACACTACAGTCATCATCATTTCATTTGGTCTTTGTTGCAGGAACACGACTTAATCAATTTACCAAAGGCAAATGGAGGATGGATCTACACGCTATCCAGGGTTACACTATCACACTAACATTATTTTGTCCCCATCGGGTTTTGAACTCTTACTAACGCTGTAATTTTGAACGCTAACCTTTAGGTTAGGGGACCGTCAGTTAAAGGTATTTAGCATTAATTTTAAGGCTGAGTTGCACCACCATGCTTTAACCGTAGCTATAACAATAACCAGTGCTTTTTGTATGGAGTTTGACAGATTTTTGACGTTTGTCCAAGTTAAAGTAAGATGGTGCAACTCAGCCTAAATGTCTTGGAGCACAGAAACAATATTACAAGCTTGTTTATCCAAGTCCATTGTTCAACCCCTCAAACAAAACTAGCCCAGCTCAGACAAGATGGAGAGTGGACGCGCCTTGACAATACTCGTTGCAGCGGAAAACTTGGGGCATTACTCCGCGAGCTGCGGGGAGGACTGGAAATTAGGCATTTGTTTTCTTGATTATGAAACTAAGCAAAATGTTGTAAGGTCTACGATTCTACGCGCAAATGCTTATAAGCATCATTGTCATCATAATCAGGTCATTTAGTCTAAACTGCAGGAACATGTCCCTCTTCAATTTACCAGTGGCAAATGGAGGATTTGGCCTACACGCTGGCCAGAAGCGTTTACTATCACACAAACATTCTTCGTCAATCAAAGGTGTAGCATCAATTTGAAATATCCTAGAGCACAGAAACAATATTGAACAACAGTCCATTATTGCCCTCAAACAAAACTATTCGAAGTATTTCGAAGCGCTCAGCACAATCCCAGCTCAGACAAAATGGAGAGTGGACGCGTCTTGACAAATACTCGTTACAGCGGAAAACTTGGCCCATTAGTCCGCGAGCTGTGGGGAGGACTGGAAATTAGGCATTTGTTTACTGATGGGATAGGAAATTGACGTGCGTGTAACTGTTGAATCCTGTCTCATAAGTGTTATGTAAGATACAAAAGATCCCAATGCAAATGGGTCGACCAAGGTTGACATGCACTACGCCTAGGTATGGTCATGTATAAGATAATAATAAGATACAAGATAGTATGAACTATGATTGAGTAATTAGAGAAGATTTTCTTTGCGGAAAAATGGCGTATTTATCCTGATTTTACTACACTTAACATTCTATTGTGCCTGAATGTAAAAGATTTTGTTTTACTATAAAAAGCACATAACACCGTTGACAATTCGAGACCATTACAATTTTTCATTACAGTTTGCAACGTATTAAGTTCAATCAAACATTACCTACTCTATCAACATCACCTATTCTTAATTTGCATTAATAAAACAGGACATAAAGTCACCCGTAAAGTTATTTGTCATGGTTTTAAATCTCACCTCAGCCAGTCAGTTTTTCTCAAAAGTTTTCTAAAGTTGTAATATCTCCTCTAGGTAAACCGTTATTCCCCAAGAAGAAAACTAAATCACCTCCACAGTTTCCTTGCTCCAGCAGTTCCATTCGAAACGACGCCATAGCGCCACCTGTTCCTTCTAAATCTGCGTCGACATCGCGGCAACTTTACACCCGACGGATATATGGCCGGGGATCGTGCCGTGTAAACCGGGCGCAAGATAAATAAACCTGGAAAACAGTAGGGTCATTTTAAAGCCTCCAGAAGTGTTCGGTGGTTTGAACTAAGCCTTATGTGTCAGGAGTTTGAACGACAGACGACAGAGGTTTGAAAGACGAGAGTGAATAAGCACTTACAGGGTAGATATCCATCCTAGACTGCATCTCACTTAACACCAGGTGCGATTGCGGTCAAATACCTGCCTTGTTATGAATAAAACAAGCCTATGTAATATATTGTCATTGGTTCAATTTTACCCTATGAAGTGCAAGCATAAACTTAAAGCTGACAATAACCAGTTTTAAAAGCATAGACCCATTTAAAAATGGCGATAAATTTAAGACGTGTCTCTTCATTGACTCTAGAAGATTGGTAGCGAGTCAATATGGCCGAATTCCAACAACTTAGGCTTACAGTGTCTGTCAATCAGGCAAGATTTCCTAGCACTGTGCTAGACAGCTCAGTCGTAGAAATTTATTGCTTTAATGTATTGTGAGTTTATTCCAGGAGGGAGTCTATTGGATCTACTTTATTTGTGACTTAACAAAAGGACAGATTTTAAACTGGTTTCTTTAACGATTTCGTTTTTCGTGTGCGATTCATGAGTTTAGATTGTACTGTTTCGTTGGGAGATTTATCACGTGACTCCAACGTTAAAAATCTTTAAAAAGGAACTACATAGAGTTGGCTTAATCCAATTGGATTAAAACATGAAAAGATGGTCAAATAACTCATTTCTAGATCTTTTACAAGCAAGGTTGTTAACATTCAGTTGTTTTGGCGATAGACAGGTAGGTAAGATGGTGATAGCTCCGCGGATTGAGTACCTACCTATAAGAGCTTATCAACCAAAGCAGAAAGTTTTGCCCCCACCAGGAATCCACCCGAGAGTCTGAGAGAGGTCGTCTTACCACTACACTACAGAGGTGGTGCTACACCTGCTAATCCATACTTACTAATATTATAAGAGTTTGTTTGCTTGAACGCGCTAATCTCAGGAAGTACTGGTCTGATTTAAAAAAATATTTTTGTATAGAATAGCCCTTTTATCGAGGAAGGCTTTAGGGTATATCACCATACAGTCAATAGCGGCAGAGCAGTAAAGAAAAATGTTGCATAATCACGCGTACAAAGTCGCGGGCATAGCTAGTATGCGCATACCTCTTCGTTTGGTCGTCATCCTTATTGGAAATAATCTCGCAGTCTATAAATATCAGATTCAAATTCCGCACTCAACTCCAACTTCTGTTGACTTCTGATTAATTCCATTGCGGGTTCCAAGATAGTTTGCCCTCAGTTCCAACTTGGCGCCTTGGTTTGTTTGATAGTCACGGGTTTGATCCTGCAAGAGTTGCAGGGTCATCTCTCGGTTTGACTTGGAAGTTGACCTTTATCGATCTAAATTACCGTAAATGATATCCATCTTTAGGTATTGGAATCTTAACATTTCAACAGGAGTTTAATTAAAGCTATGGTTACGCATGCTCATAAAATATCATGCTTTCATGCTTAAAACAAGCGTGCTCGAACATAATATGGAAATGATAATGCTTATTTATTAGCAATATTTCGATACAACATACCAGTAGCACTTGATCAATAGTGGTATGCTTTCGTACGTAATTAACATGATGTACCTTTACTCTACGTAAACAAACAACTATTATAAATATGTATTGCAATATGTTATGTGAAGAACTTAAAACATTTGTCACATACTTACCAAGAGTTTATTGCACAAACGGTTTACCGTTTCTCCATATAAAATATAAAATCCAAAAGACGGCGTTTTATGGAGGTACCTAAGAACAATTTTATAGTCTGAGCTGTCAATTTCACTAGCAAGAAACTAAATAATAAACGCACCTGAATACACCGCCAAAATCATAACCCTCCATCTCAATCGTATTTGGGTCAAAAGGGGGAAAAGTTGCTGGTGTAGCAAAAACTTTCAGCGATAAATATGAAACCAATCTCAGACGTCTGTCATGCCAAACCCAGAAATCCCAGTCCTGAATAGTCCTCCAACAATTCCGAGAAAAACCCGGGCCTTAGGCCGGCAATACACGGACAGCTCGAGCAGTTAGTCAGTGATCAACATACACGGACCGCTCATACAGTCAAGAGTCAACAGCTTGAAGCTGCCAGTGATAACTGCTCGAGCAGTTGGTATTTACTGCTCAACAAATCACAAGCGCGCCGTGGAATGAAGAAAGTGGGCGGAGGTAACTGCACTGCGCGAGAGCTGTCGACAACTCGAGCAGTCAGTGTATGGCTGGCGACTGCTTGACCGCACGATGAAAATTCACCGTGCTGTCGACCGCCCGAATCAGTTGCAACTGCTCGAGCGGTTCGTGTATGTGCGTCCACAGAACTCTGCTGTTCACTTGCAGTCGCAGCTTGAAGCAGTCGACCCTGACTGCTTCAAGCGGTCCGTGTATTGCCGGCCTTAATCGGCGAATTATTAACTCGATAATTCGAGTTTTTCATCCATCATACGGTTAATTGAGTTCGCGGAGTTTCTCAAAGGAAACGAATTAATTTCGAGCAGGAAGCCGGATTCTCATTTAACTTCTTTCATGTGTGCTGAAATTGGTTTCATGAGGTTATTATTATAGTCATTTTGTGATTTGTGAGGGTGTTTCCTAGAGATGCGGCCATTTTGATTTTTATCAACAGTTATTGGGAAATCAGGCTAAAAGCAGATGAGCGTTATACAGCAAGAATTCTAGCGAATACTTCCAGATTTCTGAAGTCAAATTGAAAATTTAAAGTTTTTAAAAAATCTGTAAGTAATCGTCTCTCGTAGCTTATTAAACACTTTAATACCATAATTAATTATGTCACTGATTAAATCTAAAGCTAAATCATGATAAAACTAATTTTATGAAATTACGTAGAGCCACTTTATCAATGTGGATCCACCCTTAGAAGTTTAATTCAATGATTGATCGTGGAAAATATGAAATCCTTTAAGAAAGCTGAAGGTGCCTGGAATAAGATGATTTGTCAACGTCAGGTGCATTGGTTAGGTTTAAATGTTAGCTTTTAAAGTTTGTTAACAGCTTTTAAACGAAACTACGAACGTTTAGTGGTAACAGCGAAAGTTTTATTCGAAAGCTGTTAAAACAGTACAGTGGTTTGGGAATAAATTGTTTGGATCTAGATTCGATTCTCAGGTAGGACAAGATATTGGAAAAATATTATATTTCCATTTTACCTAACCTGAAAATGTCTTCTTTTCCTAATGGGAATGGCAACTAAGATACTGTTTCCTAATTTCCTGCTTTTGCATTTATAAAAAGGATAAAACATTTATTACTTGATAAAAGCTATGCTAAAACTTGCACATTATTAAAATTCATAAAGCATTAAGCGGTTTCTTGGTTATCATCCCGGAAAATCCATTTGAAACTGTGTATTAAGTTTCGTTAATTTTTATCAAAACGATTTCTCTCTCATTCACGCATTTAGTATTTGGAAAATACCCAAAATGTTTACGAGTTCTTCCTCATTTAACAGGAATATCCAAAGCCTCCGCTCGCTCACCGACGCACTTAGTTTATATCTAGTGCTAAATGATCGCACAAATCACAGGGACTGATAGATCTAGGACTTCCTCCTTCATCAGTCTACACACAATTATTGTTGTGAAATCGCTCTTATTAGAACTTTGTAAGAGTCTAGTGTTAAACTTGATGCAGTTGTCTGTACTGTGTTTGTCACTCATGTGCCGATTCAGATCGCATTTATGCTGGACGGTAATTAAGCCATTTACGATTTAAGTTTAAACGACCACCATCGCCGGCGATGACGATTTGCACGCGTTGGTGTGGTTAAAGCATTACGTTGACGTATTTTGTAATACAAAAAATAGTGGTAGATTTGTAACGTAAGTTTTTTGCTATAAAATAACAAAAAACACTACAAGTAAGGCCGACTTTAAAATAATAAGGTGGTATTCGAGCAGTGCAGATTTAAATGAAAGTTTGTCTCTCCAAATGGTTAAAATAATATGTTTGGAATTTAAAACTGAGCCATCTAGTCCCAAAGTAAACAAATCTTGCATAGCTACCAAACAACAGATGTAGCTATAGGTACGGACACTTTAGTGTAAATTAACAAACTCTACAAACACAAAGATACACCTTGGCATTCAGGCACCCACTTCACTCAGCCATAGGACGTCCACTGCTGAACATAGGCCTCCCCCAATGCTTTCCATGTTGCTCCGTTGGTAGCGGCCTGCGTCCAGCGCCTTTACGATGTCGTCGGTCTACCTTGTGGGTGTGGCTTCCAGTCTTTTTATACATATTAAAATAAGTAATTAAACTTCGTTCGTTTCAGCCAAATGACGTCTACTGCTGGACAAAGGCCTCCCCCAAGGTTTTCCACAATGAACGGTCCTGCGCTGCCCGCATCCAGGCTCTTCCCGCGACCTTTACCAGATCGTGGTCCACCTAGTAGGAGGCCTGCTCACGCTACGTCTTCCAGCCCGTGGTCGCCACTCGAGAACTTTCCTGCCCCAACGGCCATCGTCTCTANTTAAAGCTATGGTTACGCATGCTCATAAAATATCATGCTTTCATGCTTAAAACAAGCGTGCTCGAACATAATATGGAAATGATAATGCTTATTTATTAGCAATATTTCGATACAACATACCAGTAGCACTTGATCAATAGTGGTATGCTTTCGTACGTAATTAACATGATGTACCTTTACTCTACGTAAACAAACAACTATTATAAATATGTATTGCAATATGTTATGTGAAGAACTTAAAACATTTGTCACATACTTACCAAGAGTTTATTGCACAAACGGTTTACCGTTTCTCCATATAAAATATAAAATCCAAAAGACGGCGTTTTATGGAGGTACCTAAGAACAATTTTATAGTCTGAGCTGTCAATTTCACTAGCAAGAAACTAAATAATAAACGCACCTGAATACACCGCCAAAATCATAACCCTCCATCTCAATCGTATTTGGGTCAAAAGGGGGAAAAGTTGCTGGTGTAGCAAAAACTTCCAGCGATAAATATGAAACCAATCTCAGACGTCTGTCATGCCAAACCCAGAAATCCCAGTCCTGAATAGTCCTCGAACAATTCCGAGAAAAACCCGGGCCTTAGGCCGGCAATACACGGACAGCTCGAGCAGTTAGTCCGTGATCAACATACACGGACCGCTCTTGCAGTCAAGAGTCAACAGCTTGAAGCTGCCAGTGATAACTGCTCGAGCAGTTGGTATTAACTGCTCAACAAATCAGAAGCGCGCGCGCCGTGGAATGAAGAAAGTGGGCGACAGCTCGAGCAGTCAGTGTATAGCTGGCGACTGCTTGACCGCACGATGAAAATTCACCGTGCTGTCGACCGCCCGAATCAGTTGCAACTGCTCGAGCGGTTCGTGTATGTGCGTCCATAGAACTCTGCAGTTCACTGTGCAGTCGCAGCTTGAAGCTGTCGACCCTGACTGCTTCAAGCGATCCGTGTTTTGCCGGCCTTAATCGGCGCATTATTAACTCGATAATTCAAGTTTTTCATCCATCATACGGTTAATTGAGTTCGCGGAGTTTCTCAAAGGAAACGAATTAATTTCGAACAGGAAGCCGGATTCTCATTTAACTTCTTTCATGTGTGCTGAAATTAGTTTCATGAGGATATTATTATACGAGTAGTTATTATCTTCAGATTGTGATAGAGTTTCTTTGAAGACTAACACCCGTATTCACCAACGATGCTTGCTTAAGTGAAGCAGCAAATCGAACGCACAGCGTTGAATAGAGCTCTGTGATTGATTCGTGTGTCACCCTGTGCGTCCACGCGCACTGTGAGACCTCATAGTAATGTTTGTGAATACGGGCGTTATTCAGCGATGCGGCCATTTTGTTTAGTGCTATGAATTTCAGTATTCTTGCGAAATTTTTCAAGCATTGTGAAGTTCATTTATTGAAAGTTCAAAGTTTTAAAATAATCTGTAATCGTCACACAGCTTACGTATTAATCAGGATGATACCATAATAACGTCACTGACTAAATTAACAGTTAAATCATGATAAAACTAATTTTATGAAATAACGTAGCGCCACTTTATCAATCTGGGTCCACCCTTAGAAGTTAAATTCAATGATTGATCGTGGAAAATATGAAATCCTTTAAGAAAGCTGAAGGTGCCTGGAATTAGAAGATTTGTCAACGTCAGGTGCATTGGTTAGGTTTAAATGTAAGGTAAGCTTTTAAAGTTTGTCAACAGCTTTTAAACGAAACTACGAACGTTTAGTGGTAGCGAAAGTTTTATTCGAAAGCTGTTAAAACAGTACAGTGGTTTGGGAATAAATTGATTGGATTTAGGTTCGATTCTCAGGTAGGACAAGATATTGGAAAAATATTATATTTCCATTTTTACGTAACCTGAAAATGTCTTCTCTTCTAATTTGAATGGGAACTAAGATGCTGTGTCCTAATTTCCTGCATAAGCGTTTATAAAAAAGGAAAAACATTTATTATTTGATAAACGCTAAAGCACCTTGAACATTATCTAAATTCATAAAGCGCTTTTTGTTCAAGATCCCAGAAAATGCATTTGAAACTGTGTATTAAGTTCCGTTAGTTTTTATCAAAACAATTTCTCTCTCATTCACACATTTAGTATTTGGAAAACACCCAAAATGCTTACGAGTTCTTTCTCATTCAATAGGAATATCTAAAGCCTCCGCTCGCTGGCTCGCTCGCCGACTTAGTTTATAGGGCTAAATAATCGCACAAATCACGGGAACTGATAGATCTAGACCTTCCTCCTTCATCAGTCTACACACAATTATTGTTGTGAAATCGCTCTTATTACAACTTTGTAAGAGTCTAGTGTTAAACTTGATGCAGTTGTCTGTACTGTGTTTGTCACTCATGTGCCGATTCAGATCGCATTTATGCTGGACGGTAATTAAGCCATTTACGATTTAAGTTTAAACGACCACCATCGCCGGCGATGACGATCTGTACCTCTATTACGAAAAACTTTCGAGTTCGTTTCGTTGCGTATTCAAAGTGCCATCGAAAAATTATGTATGAAAAATTAAACAGCGCCCCCTAGGGCGGCTATAATATAGGGGGCGCTGTTNGCCCACTGCCACTTGATTTTAGCGATTCTGCGAGCTATGTCGGTTACTTTGGTTCTCCTGCGGATCTCCTCAAGAGGCCATTGAGCGAAACAAGGGCTCTAAAGTGTTCGCAAGAGATCTGTCTGTTGGTCAAAGTCATCTGACCAAGCTGAAGACAGAGGATGGCAGAGCCATTTCGTCGGGGCCGGAGATATTGGAAGAGGTTGAGAAGTTCTACGGACAATTATACACGAGTGTACGCACACCTGTCACAAATCTAGCCGAGGAGGCGAATTAAACTTAATTCTATTATTAACCAGCAAAATGTTCCTGCAAACCCTCAAAAACTTGCACGTTATCAAAATTCATAAAGCATAAATGCGGTTTGTTGTTCCGTGCTTGATCCCGGAAAATCCAGAACTAGTAACAAAGCGAGTATCAACCGTTATCAGAAACTTAGAACACCGAGGTTGGGACTTTGTATGGACTTTGTCGAGCGGACAGTAGTGATGTGCCGAGTCAGCCTGACTCGAATGCTGACTCGAATATTCGAGAGTTGGTACAGTTTCTTGCGACTAGTCGTCGCCGCAAGTGACCGTCACAAGAAACGAATGCTATTTCTCAGACAAATTGCAGAGTATGTGTGGGCTTCGTTACATATTTACTTGCTACTCGCTTTACAACAGCAGGTACCTACTTGGCCTACTACACCACCTCTTAATATCTCACCTAACAAATACTTTTTTATCATATTTGTTTATCAAAAGTACGTTTTGTAAAGAGAAGAAATTGATGATGTTACTACCAGTCAAAAGTAATTGAAAGAACTTTACTAGGTACTTACTTACACAGGTAGCAAGCTTGTCTTGCAAGCCTGAATAAAAAAAACTTGTTACGTATTTGCTTATCTAATTAGCTAACGAGGCTTTATTAAAAAGTTCTGGAGACCAGATTTAGGGGCTCAATTAGTCGAGCTAATTAGGTACTCGAGTGTTCCCAATCTCCGACTCGACCCTTTAAATCGATTATAAAAACTGACCGACGTGTCGCATCACTAGCGGCCAGCGGTCTATTCAACGAAAGCGCTTAAGGATCATATTCCGTATCCTATCCTGTGTCGGCAAAGGCAAAGAAACCAGAGGGATAAAGATTGTCATTGTGGGAACGGATTTCACGAACGGTTTCTACACGTACTTAACTAGAATACTTATTCTTCTTAAAAATAAAATAAAAATACACTCAACATCAAATAAACCGCACCTTCCGCGACGTGAACTTTTAAGATTTTCTTCTGACACAATCATGATGCCCCAACAATATTGGTGTTATTTTAAAGCCCAATAAATATCCTTAAAGAAAAACACATTTAATTTCTTAATAAACGATTAACATAAACCATAAATGTACCTTAGAACAGACCTTACTTTGGGCTCACCTCTGGGATCAATTAGACCAATTTTTATGGTTATAAAACCAAATAATGATCGCACGTGTCCTCTTTAACAGATCGATAGCGATAAATCCCAACTTAACAGTTTATACCTAGCCATAAAAATTGGCTCAAGCGTAACTACCTATTTTTTGAAGAAGTGACTCTGGATCCTTCTAAAGACACATTTTTGGGGTAAAAACCTTTCCTTTAATGAAATGAAGTTTAGAACTAGACTTTTAAATGGTACCAATATTGGTGGGAAGTGGGGATGCATATATTTGAAAGTGCTTGTCGCGAGAGGTGCGATTTATTTGATGTCGAGTATATTATTATTTTTGTCTAATTTTGTACAAATGTAAGTCACTTGAATCGAACTCTCTACTATGACCATTTAATTTAGTAAGGAATCATTCTGATAATAGGGAAAATTTTATATTTCCCAGAGCCTACGTAACACACGTTTTGTTTCATAATGCAATCTACACACCAAACCCGTCGATCCGCCGACATCACAAAAAACACCTACAAGTTGTCGACATGATTCTTTTGAAAGCTCAGTGTGTAGAATCCTTACGAATAACGTCGGTTAAGAAGAAGTGTAACAAAACGCCAATCACAGATCACAACCCACGTAAATATTTCGTGAGTCGTTCCCATCCCAATAATCTCTAATTTCAATCTTTCGCTCTGGTGTTAGACAAAACACTGTCAATATTTCCGCATCAGCAAAATCGCAAGTACCAAAACTGGCACAAAATAAAAAGCTCATTCCGCGAGTATGACAATAGAGGCGAGGTGGGCCGGAGCGGGGCCGGTGGGAAATCAACTCTGATAAGCAGCTAATTCCGCTTACATGCAGCTGGAAGTTGGTTAAGAGGGAATCGGAAGATAACATTTTGGTTCTATATCGGCAATAAATGGGGAAGTATTTTCCCAATGCGTTTTGTCTAGGACTCTATTTTGCCTGCGATTTCATGTGCGTAAATTATGATAACAAGTGTCACAATGCATTGCATTAAAGCATACGTATTCTTATAAGTAAGCTAATGCAATGTTTGATCAAATTCCGTCCAGTAGTTCTTGCTTGGTTCTTGCGTTATAAATCCATCTACACAAATTTTAAGTTATGTTAACAATATTCTTAGACGCTACATATTTTTTGAGTTTGAAAATATATTTTATTTAGTATGACTATTAAATCAACCATGCAAAAAAATACAATAAAGTCATCATTATATTTTTTTTACTGGCATAGTCTTAGGAAAAAGGGTTCCATGGAATTGCTGATGCGGAAACATAAATTCCGTTACCGGAAGCACCTCACTATTCCAAAAGTTGTTCCGGAAATATTCATAATTCTCGAGGGATGTACGGTTTTATATGCGGACAAAGGTTTTGGGTGATAAGTTAGCATTGGGTTTGTAAAAATATAAATAAGTAGGTACAACAGATGTTAACTCAATTAAATCAATCTTATAGTAAAATTTTCTAAATGCATTAATGAAGTAGGAAAAGTAATGAGCATGAATAAATTTTTCACTACACTTATTTGATGATAGCGCAACGTCCGTATCACATTTTTGACTAAGGTGTAGAGTTTGTTTAGTTATAGTTCGGCTTGTAGAGTTCATAATGCGAGCCATAATGGCCTTGTCTTAGCACGATTAAATGTATTTGGTGGGATATTTTATACTAACTTGTACCTTTTTTTCTTGAACTGCCTGAAACTGTCGAATTAGGTTTAAAGAACAATTCTCATTAAAACCATACAGACATTTGCATAAGAAAACAATAATTTTAGGCAATATAAAACTGTCCAGTAAGTATTCAGAAGGTAAAATAGGAATAGTTATGTAGTGGGCCAGTCGTTTTCTAATTCCAACACGGACTTCTAAAGCCGTCAACAATGAGGTTAATTTCAGATCACGACCGCTATTCATCGGTTCGATTCCTCGCGCTTGCTCTGCCTCTTTGTCGAATTATTTCATAGTTAACAAGATTTTTCTTTGCTTTGCTTGATTACTACGGTATTATTCAGTGAGGTTCTTGCGAGCTTAGAATTAACCGCAACAAGTAGGTAAACATAAAAGATTCAAGTTACGTAATTACTTTGATCATATTTTATAGCTTGATGTCTTAAAATAATAATATGTGGATTAATTTAGCTCTCAATCTAGAGCACATAATTATAATCATAAAGAGAGTGAGAAAATGTGATTGTACTGTGCATGTATGGTCTCTCCCTAGTCGCAATTTGCAACGATGTTACGTTATTCCAAATCTGTTTCTAAATTGCATTTACTTTAATTTAATTATGTACAATGCTGGTCGTCTCGCCCGACACGCTGCTCTCAACGACGCCATCAGGAGAGCCCTTGCCAGCATCAACGTTCCTTCCACGTTAGAACCACGTGGATTGGTCCGTGATGATGGCAAGAGACCTGATGGTCTCACTCTGGTTCCCTGGGAACGGGGACGGGCTTTATTTATTTATTTTACAATTTTTTGGAAAACTTACAGCTAAGTGTTACATTAAGTAATGTTTATAATTAAAGTAAGGCTAATTAAAAGTTCCCACCTATAGTTATACAATTAATTAATTTTAGTTTGGTATGCTACATGTGTCGATACTTTAGCCCCTTCCCACCTCAGGGAATCAGTTGCTAAAGCTGGGGCTGCAGCAGAGTCGGCTGAGTTAGCCAAACGGCGCAAATATGAGTCACTTTCTAATGACTACATATTTGCGCCTTTTGGTGTCGAGACCTTCGGACCTTGGGGACCGTATGCTAAATTACTGTTTCGGACCATTTCCCCTAAATTAATTAAAATTTCGGAAAATCTAAATGCTGGCTCTTTCCTTGCACAAAGGCTTAGTATTGCCATTCAGCGAGGAAATGCA
>NW_021137567.1:0-1053 GCF_004193835.3 Ostrinia furnacalis | reverse complement strand
GTTTCAATGTCCGCAGCTGAGCCCCACAACACTAAGCCGTATGACATTATACTATGAAAATAGCTAAAATAAACTAGCCTTGCCGTTTCAATGTCAGTTAATTGCCTTATCTTTCTCACTGCAAAAGCAGCTGAACTGAGCCTTGCTGACAAGGTTTCAATATGAGGACCCCACTGAAGTTTAGTTTAGTGATGTATTTATTTTATTTTATTTATTTGACAGGACAATTAACTAGACATACACTAAAACAATATTTACAACGTATTTGGACTTAATTTTAATTTAGTTCTTTGAAACCAAAAATGTCCACTGTTGGACAAAGGCGTCACGCAAAGATTTAAGGCTGCTAACAAGAACGGATAACTGCTGGAGTAAACAAGTTCTTAACCGCAACCGCGACTCTACAAGCATAGTATTAAGACGCCCGTCATATTGTCAAGTGGTGACTTCTGAAAATTCGCTGGCAGAAGAACAGATAGATGCGACAAGTTAAAACCAGGGCAATTTAGAAGAAATTTTGGACTTGGATATTGATTTTAATGATGGTTGCTAATGTTAACCCTATACTGAGATAAAACTGTTTAATTGCCTTTTTGTAAAATTTATTGGTTTCCAAGGTTGTCGGTTTCTATTGGCGCGGACTAAGTAGGTGGAAATGGAAAATTATGAGTGTGAATTGATTTGAATATGAATTTAGGAAAAAAAGAGAACGCTTGCTAATTATTGTCAGCCTCTTTATCAACTAAGTTACTTGGCTGCTTCTTCTCAGCACTGGCCCATTTATTGTCCCGAAGCAGTGGTAGGGTTAGTACTGGGACGTGTAAAAGTACTTTTTAAAGCCTACTTGCAAAAATTAAATTAGTTTTGTTTGTTTCTTTTTACTGCTAACCGAACGATATCAGTCATAAAATCATATTTTGAGTTTTGATAGAGCCTACTTCTTCTTGCTCACAATCGGCTATTTAATGTTTTAAGAAATTATCATTCAGTAATTGCGGTAACAATAACTTAACCGAACAAATTACTCTGTATTGTGGGCACATTTTTTTTTAA